>NC_057812.1:414224617-414229281 GCF_018294505.1 Triticum aestivum
GGGAAGTTGTTCTTTCCCCCAAACACCAACACACGAGCACATTAACACCCCTCTCTCTTGTAAAGTCCGGACCCCAACATAGGTCTCTATCACTTTGTCTCTCGGGCATGCACACATCTCTCCCCTCACTCTCTAGGTCTCCCGCTATCTCTCTTACCCAAGCACATGCACTATGTAGAGTGTATATTTCCCATACACACAAAATGTCACCCCCAAACGTCTATCTCCCTAATTATGTGGTTCTCGCGCACTCACCTCACACACCACCCCCACTGCAAGCAAGCACACTTTGTCTCCTTGTGCACCACTCTCCTCTTTCTATCTCTCCCACATGCGGACCCGCCCAGCTCCTTCCCTGTATACATATATGTCGTGACTCTTTGCATAGCTCCCTAATGTATAATCGTTCTCGATTTCGCACCTTGTTCTCTACACCATCTATTCTAGATCTCTCATGAAGCCCCTATCACACACACACGATGACTCGCTTCCCTTGCGTCTCCGTTCATAGGCCAATTTCGGACAACATCAACATTGTCTCCCTATCTATACGCCATTTATGGACACAAACGACCCCTCTCGCCCCCTCTCTTCCTCTCTCTCTCTCTCTCTCTCTCTCTCTGTCACTAGCTCTCTCTTTCTCTTGCTCTCACACCCCTCTCCCACACACACACTCGATGTCTCTTCCAAATAGTCTGCTCCCCCCGCCCGCACCCGTGCTATCTCGCTACTACACATGTCACACCATTCCCCCTTCCCTTATACTAGGTTTACATCATCAGTGGTCTCTCTACTCCACATACACTCTCTCCCTCTCACACACCAATGCGCGCACAAACGCACACACAGACACGCACAAACACCCATTTATCTGGATCCTCATCTCTCCTCATGTCCACATGTGTATCTCACACACTCACTCTCTAATTATGTATATGTGTCTCCACGTTGCACAACACAAAGCCCCATGTACATGTCTCTCTCTATCCTCCACACACATAGACACAAAGAATCTATTATCATTGCCTCAATCTCTAACATATCACACACGCACACTGTCTCTCTCTCTCTCTCTCGCAAACACGCTCAACAAGGGTTTCCCCGTGAATAACTTACCGTCTATTCATCAACAGTCGTGGCAGTACGGCGAACACGAGACGTGAAAAAGGATAAATCTACACGTGCTTAGACCACCTAGTATGACTACTAGGACTAGAGCAAGCCAAAAAGCGCGCCGCCATCACCCCCTCCTTGTCGGCGACGGGAAAATCTTTGTTTTACACAGTCTAGAAGTCATTGTGCTAAGGCCCCACATGCCGAGGCGTTGAATAGAATGTAGATGCTAGTTTACGAAAGCAAGAACCGATAATAAGTTTGTATCTCCATACTTATATTTCTTCTCTTATAAAAAACCGAGTTGGTGATGATGGTATGTGCGCCATCTTGCAATATAGACCGTCCGATCTATATCTGACGGATGGAAATTAAACTAAAAGATACCCGCACCCCTCTCCACATTTGCAGACAAGGCCTTCCCTCGTTCATCCTTATCTCCAACAAACCTCATTGTTGAGCAATTAAGAAAGGAAGCCTCTGGAACAAACTGGTCTGGTGGCTGCTGCCGGCATCGTCAATCCCCATGCCTCCGCTCAGTCCGACCACCAACCACCACCACACCCCACTCCTCTTCACCTTATCTCATATTTCTCGAGATATCATTAGTTTTTACACATGGGATTACTCCCACAAGGGTCAATCACAACAAGTGTTTTATAAAAAATGCATCTTGATGTTCCATGCAATGCACGGATCTTGCTAGTACTCCTACACAAGACTAAGTTGGTGATGCTGGTGTGTCTGCCATCTGTCGTTCCTGACCATTAGATCTACATCTAACGACTGTGAGGTAAGTTGTTGCCTTTTCTCACCAACATCCCACTTGTTTACCAATTTGCAGAAAAACCCATAATTAGTATCTTAAAACCAACCACATCCCTCCCTGACCTCACCAAAACAACCCAAGGAATATATTCTAATTGAAACATAATATATCTCTAGTGACATACATATATCAAAATTAGAGTGTTTTGTACCAAGTTTGTGAATAAGTATTATTCTAATTATGATTCGTTGCAAGGGACATGAACATTGCTAGTATTTCCAACCATGCATTTTTTCCTAGTATTCCATAGTTTCGAGTTTTCCATCAAGATATTAGTCACTCATGGTTGATATTTACTTTCAATCGTGTACACATATGCACTATGTAACTAGCCTTGCTTATTGGCTTCCAAAGCTTAACTTTCACTCCTACTTACAATATGTAGAGTATTTAACAAAAAACTACCACTTTCAACCAGCCCTAGGAATAATCTATTGTACAAAAAATAGCAAAAACATACCCAAAATTTCTTAATACACGCCAAAAACTACCTAGTACTCCTACTGATTAGGTTCGTTTAAACCCATTTATGACAGGGTTGGCCCACACGTCGGTGCTGACAAGGCAGCTTGAACCAACACATTTTGTTTGACCGTTGACACGAGGGACCCACATCTAACCTTCTATCCTATTATTCCCCCTCAAATCATTATTTTTCCTGAACATTACTTCAAACAGTACTGATGCGTGTTCGTCGGTGGCGCCGGTGATGAGCGAGTTGGCCGCCGCTCCGCCGGATGGGCCGGACGCCGTGCTGGCCTCCGCACGGGTTGGCAGGATGGTCCGAGCGTGACTCACAAGCGAGCAAGCCGCCGCGCTGGCCTTCGCTCGAGCCAGATGGCTGGCCTTAGCGCGGTGCACGCGAGCAAGCCGCCGCGCTGCTGTGCCAATATAGCTAGCAAACCTTGCAGACAAGCAGCTAGACAGAGCTATCTTGGCTAGCTAGCGGCCGCGAGCGCCAGACGGAGCTGGCATCCGGGCTGCCACAACATGGGCTCCACACCACCGGCGGTTTTGACCTCGCCTTCTGCCGGCAGCGGTAGCTGCGTCCCATGGCCGAGGATGACTAGGTGGACGGGCCGGAGGTAGGAGGTCACTCGAGGATTTTTGTTGGTAAGAGCATGTACAATGGTTGATAAGGTAGTCTTATCTTAAGTCTGCCATGTATGCAAGTGGTAGTAGTTTCTTGGCATTTTAGTGGTTTCTTGCATTATTAGAGCAAGTACAATAGAGCTAAGTCAGCGGGCTATAAGAAATAAACTATTATATTTCTGCTTAGTTGGAGGAAAGAGAAGAGGAGAGAGAAGGTAAGCGGGCTCTTCGTGAAGAGCCAGCTCTAGCACGTGCTCCTAGCCACTTTGTGAGAATGAGAAGTGGGCCACACAATAAAAAAGTAGTACACTCTTTTGATCTATTATTGTACATGTTGGCTATAAGATGGGTTGTAGATGACATGGCACTGGCTTATAGCCAGCAGCTGGCTATACTATTAACCATGCTCTTAGGGGTTTCTTGTAAGGAACAATGTACGTACTAATAGCGACAAAAGGCGATTCTAGGTTGCGTTGTACTCCAACGAGTACTACTAGTGGTCGCAGGAGTGTATACCTCGTTTTGTGGGTTCGATCCCGGCCGAACGCACGACGGCCTTTTTTTAAAAATAGTACTACTACACTTTGTTGCGACCCAATATTTTACACTGGTAGTTTGAGTTTTGAAGTCAAACGGACGTTCGGCCCCACAATCTGGGTGCACTGGACAGCCTAGCCACGTGACGGGTTTTCCTTCCCAGCATCCCGTGGCTCGCGTGCTCGCCCTAGCCGCACCTCGCTTGCAGCTTCCAGCTAGTAGCATATTTAAACTAGCGCCTCCCAATTAAGCCCGAGGAGCCGGAAAAGCCTGGCGGGGCATTGGGAACTGTGCAATATGGCTCTGTATGTAAAGTGCTCTACTACTACTCTGTAGCTTGTGGCATTGCACGCATGGACTTCACTCCATTATCGGCTCTACTATAAAAGAAATTCCTCTTGACATGTTTTTTTGAAACGGAGGCAAAAGCTTTGCTTCATCTCATTCATAAAGAAGGAACTACTAACAAAGTTCGACGAGATCCATTACACCTCCACAAATGGAAGCGAAAAGCCTAGTCTCGCTGTATCAAATAACTCAAATGTTCTGCCCCCGCAGTAACCGTTGCTGATAAACAGGCTTCTAGTGTGTGCGTGAGAGGAGCGGCTGAGTAGGCCAGCTACGTGAGAGGAGCGGCTGAATAGAGCACCGAGAGTACCTACTAGGCCACTACGCAGGTGTACTTCCCCTGCATTGATAGTACAACGATGGTTCTAGAGAACAGTAGTACCCTCCACTTCCAACTGTAGCTCCTTGGCCCTGAGATTCAAGAGTTCAAAACTGGTGCACTATACTAGACTAGACTAGAAGTACAGTACATCGCAGTACTAGTTGAGAAAAGTAGTACTAGTACTGCTACAGTATGAGTACATACTCCTCCGTCACATAATGTAAGACGTTTTTTGACACTAGTTGGCGTGTACAAAAAATGGCAAAAACATACCCAAAATTTCTTAATCCACGCCAAAAACTACTACCTAGTGCCAAAAATTTCTTACTAGTGCTATTATTTACAGTATAATGCAATCCCATAACGTTCCATAATTCTAGTACTAGTAGTAAATAATAGCCTCACCCCTTCGCTGAGGAACGA
>NC_057812.1:414529589-414647728 GCF_018294505.1 Triticum aestivum
ATTTTTGCATGGCATGTTGTGATGTGATATGGTCAAGACATGATGTGATATACATTATTGTATGAGATGATCATGTTTTGTAAAAGTTATCGGCAACTGGCAGGAGCCTTATAGTTGTCACTTTATTGTATGAAATGCAAACACCATGTAATTGCTTTACTTTATCACTATGCGTTAGCGATAGTTGTAGAAGCAATAGTTGGCAAGACGACAACGACGCTAGGATGGAGATCAAGGTGTCAGGCTGGTGACGATGGAAATCATAACGGTGCTTTGGAGATGGAGATCAAAGGCACAAGATGATGATGGCCATATCATGTCACATATTTTGATTGCATGTGATGTTTATCTTTTATGCATCTTATTTTTCTTAGTATGGCGGTAGCATTATAAGATGATCCATCACTAAAATTTCAAGGTATAAGTGTTCTCCCTGAGTATGCACCGCTGCGACAGTTCGTCATGCTGAGACACCACATGATGATCGGGTGTGATAAGCTCTATGTTCACATACAACGGGTGCAAGACAGTTTTGCACATGCGGAATACTCGGGTTAAACTTGACGAGCCTGCATGTACAGGCATGGCCTCAGAACACTGGAGACCGAAAGGTCGAATATGAATCATATAGTAGATATGATCAACATAGAGATGTTCACCATTGAAAACTACTCCATCTCATGTGATGATCGAACATGGTTTAGTTGATATGGATCACGTGATCATTTAGATGACTCGAGGGATGTCTATCTAAGTGGGAGTTCTTAAGTAATATGATTAATTGAACTTAATTTATCATGAACTTAGTCCTGATAGTATTTGCATATCTATGTTGTAGATCAATAGCTCGTGTTTAGCTCCCTGTTTTATTTTTGATATGTTCCTAGAGAAAACTAAGTTGAAAGATGATAGTAGCAATGATGCGGACTGGGTCCGTGATCTGAGGATTATCCTCATTGCTACACAGAAGAACAATGTCCTTGTTGCACCACTAGGTGATAGACCTATTACAGGAGCATATGCCAATGTTATGAATGTTTGACAAGCTCGATATGATGACTACTTGATAGTTTAAGTGCACCATGCTTTACGGCTTAGAACCAGGACTTCAAAAACGTTTTGAACGCCATGGAGCATATGAGATGTTCCAAGAGTTTAAATTGGTATTTTAGACTCATGCCCGTGTTAAGAGGTATGAGACCTCTGACAAGTACTTTGCCTACAAGATGGAGGAGAATAGCTCAGCTAGTGAGCATATGCTCAGAATGTCTGGGTACTACAATCGCTTGAATGAAGTGGGAGTTAATCTTCCAGATAAGATAGTGATTGACAAAGTTCTCTAGTCACTGTCACCAAGTTACTAAAGCTTCATGATGAACATAAGCATGGGGTAACAAAAAACGATTCCCGAGCTCTTGGCAACACTGAAATCGGCGAAGGTAGAAATCAAGAAATAGCATCAAGTGTTGATGGTTAACAAGACCACTAGTTTCAAGAAAAAGGGCAAAGGAAAAGAAAAGGGAACTTCAAGAATAATGACAAGCAAGTTGCCACTCCCATGAAGAAGCCCAAAGCTAGACCTAAGCCTGAAACTGGGTGCTTCTACTGCAAAGGGAATGGTCACTGGAAGCGGAACTACCCCAAATACTTGCAGATAAGAAGGATGGCAAAGTGAACAAAGGTATATTTGATATATATGTTATTGATGTGTACTTTACTAGTGTTCATAGCAACCCCAGGGTATTTGATACCGGTTCAGTTGCTAAGATTAGTAACTCGAAACAAGAGTTGCAAAATGAACAAAGACTAGTTCAGGGCAAGGTGACGATGTGTGTTGGAAGTGATTCCAAGGTTGATAAGATCACCATCGCACACTCCCTTTACCTTCAGGATTAGTGTTGAACCTAAAATAAATGTTATTTGGTGTTTGCGTTGAGCATGAATATGATTGGATCATGTTTATTGCAATACATTTATTCATTTAAGTCAAAGAATAATTGTTATTTTGTTTACATGAATAAAACCTTCTATGGTCATAAACTCAATATAAATGGTTTATTGAATCTTGATCGTAGTGATACACATATTCATAATATTGATGCCAAAAGATGCAAAGTTGATAATGATAGTGCAACATATTTGTAGCACTGCCGTTTAGATCATATTGGTGTAAAGCGCATGAAGAAACTCCATGCAGATGGGCTTTTGGAGTCACTTGATTATGAATCATTTGATACTTGCGAACCATGCCTCATGGGCAAGATGACTAAAACTCCGTTCTCCGGAACAATGGAGCGAACCACTGACTTATTGGAAATAATACATACTAATGTATGCGGTCCGATGAGTGTTGAGGCTCACGACGGGTATCGTTATTTTCTGACCTTCATAGATGATTTGAGAAGATATGGGTATATCTACTTAATGAAACACAGGTCTGAAACATTTGAATAGTTCAAAGAATTTCAGAGTGAAGTGGAGAATCATCGTAACAAGAAAATAAAGTTTCTACGATCTGATCGCGGAGGCGAATATTTGAGTTACGAGTTTGGCCTTCATTTAAAACAATGTGGAATAGTTTCACAACTCATGCCACCTGGAACACCACAGCGTAATGGTGTGTCCGAACGTTGTAACCATACTTTATTGGATATAGTGTGATCTATGATGTCGCTTACCGATTTACCACTATCATTTTGGGGTTATGCATTAGAGACAACTGCATTCACGTTAAATAGGGAACCATCTAAATCCGTTGAGAAGACACTGTATGAACTATGGTTTGGCAAGAAACCTAAGTTGTCGTTTCTTAAAGTTTGGGGTTGCGATGCTTATGTGAAAAAGCTTCAGCCTGATAAGCTCGAACCCAAATCGGAGAAGTCCGTCTTCATAGGATACCCAAAAGAAACTGTTGGGTACACCTTCTATCACAGATCCAAAGGCAAGATCTTTCTTGCTAAGAATGGATCCTTTATAGAGAAGGAGTTTCTCTCGAAAGAACTGAGTGGGAGGAAAGTAGAACTTGATGAGGTAATTGTACCTTATCTTGAATTGGAAAGTAGCTCATCATAGAAAACCATTCCCATGATGCCTACACCAACTAGTGAGGAAGCTAATGATAATGATCATGAAACTTCAGATCAAGTTACTACCAAACCTCGTAGGTCAACCAAAGCACAATCCGCACCAGAATGGTACGGTAATCCTGTTCAAGTCATGTTACTAGACCATGACGAACCTACGAACTATGAGGAAGCGATGATAAGCCGAGATTCCAATAAATGGCTTGAGGCCATGAAATCTAAGATATGATCCATGTATGAGAACAAAATGTGGACTTTGGTGGACTTGCCCGATGATCGGCAAGCCATTGAGAATAAATGGATCTTCAAGAGGAAGAAGGACGTTGATGGTAGTGTTACTATCTACAAAGCTCGACTTGTCGCAAAAGGTTTTCGACCAGTTCAAGGTGTTGACCATGATGAGATTTTCTCACTCGTAGCGATGCTTAATTCTATTTGAATCATGTCAGCAATTGCCACATTTTATGAAATGTGGCAAATGGATGTCAAAACTGCATTTCTTAATGGATTTCTTAAAGAAGAGTTGTATATGATGCAACCAGAAGGTTTTGTCAATCCTAAAGGTGCTAACAAAGTGTGCAAACTCTAGCGATCCATCTATGGAATGGTGCAAGTATCTCGGAGTTGGAATATACGCTTTGATAAGGTGATCAAAGCATATGGTTTTATACAGACTTATGGTGAAGCCTGTATTTACAAGAAAGTGAGTGGGAGCTCTGTAGCATTTCTGATATTATATGTGGATGACATATTGTTGATTACAAATGATATAGAATTTATGGATAGCATAAAAGGATACTTGAATAAGAATTTTCTTTTTAATCGAAGACCTCGGTGAAGCTACTTATATATTGGGCATCAAGATCTATAGGGATAGATCAAGACGCTTAATAGGACTTTCACAAAGCACATACCTTGACAAGATTTTGAAGAAGTTCAAAATGGATCAGTCAAAGAAAGGGTTCTTGCCTGTGTTGCAAGGTGTGAAGTTGAGTAAGACTCAAAGCCCGACCACGGCAGAAGATAGAGAGAGAATGAAAGTCATTCCCTATGCCTCAGCCATAGCTTCTATAAAGTATGCCATGCTGTGTACCAGACCTATTGTATACCTTGCCATGAGTTTGGCAAGGGAGTGCAATAGTGATCTAGGAGTAGATCACTGGACATCGGTAAAAATTATCCTTAGAGGACTAAGGAAATATTTCTCGGTTATGGAGGTGATAAAGAGTTCGTCGTAAAAAGTTATGTCGATGCAAGCTTTGACACCGATCTAATAGAATATGAGTCTCAGTCTGGATACATATTGAAAGTGGGAGCATTTATCTAGAGTAGCTCCGTGCAGAGCATTGTAGACATAGAAATTTGCAAAATACATATGGATCTGAATGTGGCAGACCCGTTGACTAAACCTCTCTCACAAGCAAAACATGATCACACCTTAGTACTCTTTGGGTGTTAATCACATGGCGATGTGAACTAGATTACTGACTCTAGTAAACCCTTTGGGTGTTGGTCACATGGATATGTGAACTATGGGTGTTAATCACATGGTGATGTGAACTATTGGTGTTAAATCACATGGCGATGTGAACTAGATTATTGACTCTAGTGCAAGTGGGAGACTGAAGGAAATATGCTCTAGAGCCAATAATAAAGTTGTTATTTATATTTCCTTATATCATGATAAATGTTTATTATTCATGCTAGAATTGTTTTAACCGGAAACTTGATACATGTGTGGATACATAGACAAAACACCATGTCCCTAGTAAGCATGTACTAGACTAGCTCGTTGATCAAAGATGGTTAAGTTTCCTAACCATAGACATGTGTTGTCATTTGATTAACGGGATCACTTCATTAGGAGAATGATGTGATGGACAACACCCATCCGTTAGCATAGCATAATGATCGCTAAGTTTTATGGCTATTGTTTTCTTCATGACTTATACATATTCCTTTGACTATGAGATTATGCAACTCCCGGATACCAGAGGAATACCTTGTGTGCTATCAAATGTCACAACGTAACTGGGTGATTATAAAGATGATCTACAGGTATCTCTAAAGGTGTTTGTTGGGTTGGCATAGATCGAGATTACGATTTGTCCCTCCGAGTATCGGAGAGGTATCTCTGGGCCCTCTCGGTAGTGCACATCATAATAAGCCTTGTAAGAAATGTGACTAATGAGTTAGTTGCGGGATGATACATGATAATCCACAAGTATAGGGGATCGCAACAGTTTTCGAGGGTAGACTAATCCGCCCAAATTTATTGATTCGACACAAGGGGAGCCAAAGAATATTCTCAAGTATTAGCAGCTGAGTTGTCAATTCAACCACACCTGCAAACTTAGTATCTGCAGCAAAGTGTTTAGTAGAAATGTAATATTATAGTAGTTGTAACAATAGCAACGAAAAAGTAAATAAGAGAAGAACAATATATGGAAAGCTCGTAGGCAATGGATCAGTGATAGAGAATTATGTCGGATGCGGTTCATCATGTAACAGTCATAAATAGGGTGACACAGAACTAGCTCCAATTCATCAATGTAATGTAGGCATGTATTCCTAATATAGTCATACGTGCTTATGGAAAAGAACTTGCATGACATCTTTTGTCCTACCCTCCCGTGGCAGCGGGATCCTAGCGGAAACTAAGGGATATTAAGGCCTCCTTTTAATAGAGTGTCAGACAAAAGCATTAACACATAGTGAATACACGAACTCCTCAAACTACGGTCATCACCGGGAGTGGTCCCGATTATTGTCACTTCGGGGTTGCCGGATCATAACACATAGTAGGTGACTATAGACTTGCAAGATAGGATCAATAGCACTCATATATTGATGAAAACATAATAGGTTAAGATCTGAAATCATGGCACTCGGGCCCTAGTGCAAGCATTAAGCATAGCAAAGTCATAGCAACATCAATCTCAGAACATAGTGGATACTAGGGATCAAACCCTAACAAAACTAACTCGATTACATGATAAATCTCATCCAACCCATCACCGTCCAGCAAGCCTACGATGGAATTACTCACGCGCGGCGGTGAGCATCATGAAATTGGTGATGGAGGATGGTTGATGATAACGGTGGTGATGGATTCCCCTCTTCGGAGCCCCGAACGGACTCCAGATCAGCCCTCCCGAGAGGTTTTAGGGCTTGGTGGCGGCTCCGTATCGTAAAACGCGATGAATCCTTCTCCTCTATTTTTTTCTCCCCGAAAGCAAATATATAGAGTTGGAGTTGAGGTCGGAGGAGCTCCAGGGGGCCCACGAGGTAGGGGGCGCGCCCCCACCCTCGTGGCTAGGGTGTGGGCCCCTGGCCTTGATCTTTTGCCAGTATTTTTCATTATTTCCAAAAAGATGCTCCTGGAGTTTCAGGTCATTCCGAGAACTTTTGTTTCTGCACATAAATAACACCATGGCAATTCCGCTGAAAACAGCGTCAGTCCGGGTTAGTTCCATTCAAATCATGCAAGTTAGAGTCCAAAACAAGGGCAAAAGTGTTTGGAAAAGTAGATACGACGGAGACGTATCAATGCATTACAGAACAAGTAAAGATACTTGCCGATAACGAGATTGAACTAGCTAGGTATGGATATACCGACGATCGAATCTCGGGCAAGTAACGTACCGATGACAAAGGGAATAACATGTGCTGTCATTGTGGTACGACCGATAAAGATCTTTGTAGAATATGTGGGAACCAATATGAGCATCCAGGTTCTGCTGTTGGTTATTGATTGGAGAGGTGTCTCGGTCATGTCTACATAGTTCTCGAACCCGTAGGGTCCGCACGCTTAACGTTCGATGACGATTTTGTATTATATGAGTTATATGATTTGGCGACCGAATGTTGTTCAGAGTCCCGGATAAGATCACGGACATGACGAGAAGTCTCGAAATGGTTGAGAGGTAAAGATTCATATATAGGATGATAGTATTCGGACACCGGAAGTGTTCTGGGGGTACCGGGTACGTATTGGGTCACCGGAAGGGGTTCCGGGCAACCCCCTATAGCGATCCTACCTCAAACGGTCAAATCTCTGTGTGTAAGTGTCATCCCTGGATCGGTAATGCTGACACACACAGTACTTGAGGATTTGTAGCAGAGTGCAATCACACACTTATTACATCGAATGTCTCAAAGAGAGTACTTATTACAATAATATGGTTGAAGGCCATCTAAATAAGATAACTTCGGAAGCTTCAAGGGTAAATGAGTCCATCAACTCCAACGGCATAGCTGAGTGCATGACAACGACCTAGCACACCTTACTCTTCGTCTGAAAACTCTACAACATAATACGTTGCAGCCTGTGTAGGTCAGCACATGGAATATGCTGGCAAGATAATACTATAAAGCAATGAACAAGTGATAGCTATAACTATATGCATATATGGCTAGTGGAGGATTTATGGTTATCATTTTTGCGAAAAGCCAGTTTTTCCCTACAACAAAAGAATATTTAACTACAAAGTTTGTTGAAAAACATTGAGAATGGTAACCCCATCTCAATCCCAAATTAATAAATCAATAACCCCACAGATTAATTAAGTAAAGTGATGAGATCAACATAGTAATTCAAGCACCAGATACTCAAGATGTCCATAACCGAGGACACGACAAACCATGATTAGTTTATACACTCTACTGAGGTTTGCGCACTTTTCCCCACGAGACTCGATCTCCTCCGTTATATTTCTCGCACTGCATGATGTTTGAGAAACGAATGATCGAGACAAAGTCTTTCCGAAGAGGTCCCCTTAACCGATAGATAGTCCGGTACACCTACAATCCCCTACATCTGCTAGTCCATCATGGAAAGGTTTCCCACAACTTACTCAACTATGCCAGAGCCCATAATGGCTTGTGGCTGCACACGGAAGTTTCCAGCATGAATAACATAATGATCCCTTTGATCCTGGGTGGCCAACCATAGGAAAAATCACATGGATACCCCGGGGTTCTCCTTGGACAACACTGGATTTCCCCGGGTGCCCACAAACCAATCCACCCAGATGTGTATTAAAGTAGCCACCTTAAGTTAAACCTTAATTAACAATAATCTCTCACATCTGACATGAATTCTCTCAAAACCAAACCACATCTACGAGCATAGCATAGCAGTATAAGCATACGTAGTAACACTCAGGGTTTGAATAAAAGACAATAGGTTCTACCTCATCAACTACTTCCAAATACCCACAAGTATTCAAGTCCTAACCATGCAATGTTTGAGGATTGAAACTAATGCATAAAAACTGGGTAATAAGGGATATGATTAAAGTGTTACTTGCCTTGCTCAAGATCTGAAAACCCTAGTGATTCGTAGTAGCACGCTTCGCACTCCGGAAACTCTATCGTGAACAAACAATAGCATACATAAGCACTCAAGCATAAGATGCAAGGGTAAAACTCAAGAGAAAAGATCCAAACTGAAAGTTCAACTGAAGGGCTTCTATTTGCAAAAAGAATCAAACAAATCGGAGCTACGAAACACAAACTAGATAAAAATAAGTTCAAATCCAAATCTGCTTGCAACCAAATTTTAATTTGTCAAAACCATGTTCAAGTTGATTATCTGGAAGAAGGGGAACAAGATGAAGATTTTGGCATTGGTTTCACTGGATTTGGACGAACGAGCAAAAAGTTGCGAGGGTTTGAAGACCAGGGACTAATCTGTGAGAAAAGTATTCACTGATAGGTCCCTGGCCAAAAATAAAATAAAAGGAAAAACCTAACGAATGAACGTTCGCAATGAAAACCTAACTAACGAATGCGTTCTTTAAAACAAACTGAACAGAAAACGTTCGCTAACTAGCGAACCCCTAAAAAATAAAACCGATCTAAAACCGAAGAACCGAAAAAATCCGAAAATGAACCAGCGAACCGGGATGGTTTTATACTGGTTCACGGCGACGGTGGTCAACGGCGGCAGCGGAACTCTGGTGAGGCGAGGCAGCAACTGAGGCGGTGGCTCGTGGCGGGGGCGGCGGTGCGGCAGCGGCGCGAAGCGGTGGCGAGGCGGCGCAGCTAAAGGCGGCGGCAACGGCTCGGCACAGTGGTGGGCTGCGGCGGTGGGGTGGGGTGAGAAGGAGGGGCAGTGGGGCTCCGGTATTTAAAGGGGGGGCGGCGGTGCCTCGGTTGAGGGGGCGGCGGTGCTCGTGTCCAAGCCGGACACGGCGGCGGCGGCGGGCGAGCTCGGGACTCCGGTCCCGAGTCAGAGGAGGAGGCAGCGGCGGCCTGGTGGGCCGGCTGGGCCTTCGACCCGGTCGGTCCGATTTTTTTTAAAAATAAATTCCACTAGAAAGAAAAATTATAAAAGAATATAAAAAAATATTCTAAAAATACCAGAAACAAATTTCACCATCTAAATATAATATTTAGAACAAAGTGAACATTTTTCTGGCCTACAAATGCAATTTTCAAAAAATGCATATTTTTCTAATTCAAATAAAATATTAATTTGATTTTAAAATTTCTTCTCCAATATTCCTTTCATTTCAAGAAGTCATTTTATCTTTTTTTTATTTTTAATAATGGAAATAATTGGAGAGAAAAATATTAAAATCAAATTGATCCTCTTTTCAAATTTGAGAAAAATTCAAATATGAAAATGGATGAAAATCACCAACTCTCTCCTTGGGTCCTTGAGTTGCTTAAGATTTCTAGGATCTCAACCAAAATGCAAATAAAATATGATATGCATATGAAGACCTATGTATAACATCCAAATTGAAAATTGGGATATAACATCCAAATTGAAAATAGGGATGTTACACCCCCGACAAGCTATATGGGTCTAATGGGCCAAGAGTTGGACAGACCAGCCCCAAAAGGAGCTGGTGCGCCCCTGATGTCTACTACGCAACTTTATTCTTGTAGACATGTGTTGGGCCTTCAAGCGCAGAGTTTTGTAGGACCGTAGCAATTTTCCCTCAAGTGGATGACCTAAGGTTTATCAATCCGCAAGAGGTGTAGGACGAAGATGGTCTCTCTCAAACGACCCTGCAACCAAATGCAAGAAATCTCTTGTGTCCCCAACACACCCAATACAATGGCAAATTGTATAGGTGCACTAGTTCAGCGAAGATATGGTGATAAAAGCGTAATATGGATAGTAGATATTGGTTTTTCTAATCCGAAATTATAAAAACAGCAAGGTAACTAATAGTAAACGGGCACAAAAACGGTGTTTCAATGCTTAAAAACAAGGCCTAGGTTCCATACTTTCACTAGTGAAATCTCTCAACAGTGCTAACATAGTTGGATCATATGATTATCCCGCAAAGTACAACAAAGAATCACTCCTGAGTTCCTATTAGCGGAGAACAAAAGGTAGGAATTGTTCGTAGGGTGCGAAGCCACCTCAAAGATATTCTTTTCGATCGATCTACTCAAGAGTTCATACTAAAATAACACAAAGCTATTGTTTACGTTCGATCTATCCTAGAGTTCGTACTAGAATAACACCAAAGCATATTCATATTCATAATACTCAATCCACACAAAGAACTATAAAGAGACCCTGAAGTTTCCATCGGAGAAAAACGTGCATCAACCCCTATGCATAGATTACCCCAATATCACCGCGGGAATCCGCGAGTTGAATGACATAACATATATCAAGTAAATATATAATATACCCCAATTGTCACCTCAAGTATTCGTAACACACAACATATATCATGTGTTCTCATCTTTGAATATTCAATCTGACATGACAAAACTTCAAAGGGATAAATATTCAATTCATCACAACAAGAGTACAGAGGGGAGAAACATCATATGATCCGACTATATTAACAAAGCCCATGATATAGATCACAAGAGAGAGAGAGAGAAATCACATAGCTACCGGTACAAACCCTCAGTCCCGAGGGTGGACTACACCCTCCTCATCGTGGTGGCCGCCGGGATGATGAAGATGGCCATCGGAGATGATTTCCCCCTCTGGAAGGGTGCTGGAACGGGTCTAGATTGGTTTTCGGTGGCTATGGAGCCCTACGGCGGTGATACGTCTCCAACGTATCTATAATTTTTGATTGCTCCATGCTATATCATCTACTGTTTTTGACATTATTGGGCTTTATTATCCACTTTTATATTATTTTTGGGACTAACCTATTAACCAGAGGCCCAGCCCAGAATTGTTGTTTTTTTTGCCTGTTTTAGGGTTTTGAAGAAAAGGAATATCAAACGGAGTCCAAACGGAATGAAACCTTCGGGAACATGATTTTTAGGAAGATTATGATCCAGGAGACTTGGACCCTACGTCAAGAAAGAAAACAGGAGGCCACAAGGTAGGGGGCGCGCCTACCCCCCCCCCCCCAAGCGCGCCCTCCACCCTCGTGGGCCCCCTGTTGCTCCACTGACGAACTCCTTCCTCCTATATATACCTACGTACCCCCAAACGATGAGATACGGAGCCAAAACCCTAATTCCACCGCCGTAACTTTCTGTATCCACGAGATCCCATCTTGGGGCCTGTTTCGGAGCTCCGCCGGAGGGGGCATCGATCACGGAGGGCTTCTACAACAACACCATAGCCTTTCCGATGAAGTGTGAGTAGTTTACCTCAGACCTATGGGTCCATAGTTAGTAGCTAGATGGCTTCTTCTCTCTTTTTGGATCTCAATACAATGTTCTCCCCCTCTCTTGTGGAGATCTATTCAATGTAATATTCTTTTTACGGTGTGTTTGTTGAGACCGATGAATTGTGGGTTTATGATCAAGTCTATCTATGAATAATATTTGAATCTTATCTGAATTCTTTTATGTATGATTGGTTAACTTTGCAAGGCTCTTCGAATTATCAGTTTGTTTTGGCCTACTAGATTTATCTTTCTTGCAATGGGAGAAGTGCTTAGCTTTGGGTTCAATATTGCGGTGTCCTTTCCCAGTGACAGTAGGGACAGCAAGGCACGTATTGTATTGTTGCTATCGAGGATAACAAGATGGGTTTTTATTCATATTGCATGAGTCTATCCCTCTACATCATGTCATCTTGCTTAAGGCGTTACTCTATTTTTAACTTAATACTCTAGATGCATGCTAGATAGCGGTCGATGAGTGGAGTAATAGTAGTAGATGCAGGCAGGAGTCGGTCTGCTTGTCTCGAACATGATGCCTATATAAATGATCATACCTAGATATTCTCATAACTATGCTCAATTCTGTCAATTGCTCAACAGTAATTTGTTCACCCACCGTAGAATACTTATGCTCTTGAGAGAAGCCACTAGTGAAACCTATGGCCCCCGGGTCTATCTTTATCATATTAATCTCCTACTACTTAGTTATTTCCTTTGCTATTTACTTTGCCTTTATTTTACTTTGCATCTTTATCACAAAAATACCAAAAATATTATCTTTATCATATCTATCAGATCTCACTCTCGTAAGTGGCCTTATAGGGATTTACAACCCCTATTTGCGTTGGTTGCGAGGATTTATTTGTTTTGTGCAAGTACGAGGGACTCGCACGTAGCCTCCTACTGGATTGATACCTTGGTTCTCAAAAACTGAGGGAAATACTTACGCTACTTTGTTGCATCATCCCTTCCTCTTTGGGGAAAACCAACGCCGTGCTCAAGAGGTAGCAGGCGGCGGAACTTATGATCTAGGTTAACCGCCAAGGGTTTCGGAATATTTGGGAATTTATAGTGCAAAGAGGGGGTGTGGGAGGCCACCGAGGTGGGCCTCCACCCCCTGGCACGCCCTGGTGGGTTGTGCCCCCCTCGGGGCACCCCCCCAGGTGCATCTCTGGCCCATTGGGTTCCTTCTGGTCCAAAAAATCTCTGTAAAGTTTCGCGGTGTTTGGACTCCGTTTGATATTGATTTCCTGCGATGTAAAAAACAAGCAAAAAACAGCAACTGGCACTGGGCACTGGGTCAATAGGTTAGTCCCAAAAAATGATATAAAGTTGCTATAAAATGATTGTAAATCATCCAAGAATGATAATATATTGGCATGAATACTTCGTAAATTATAGATACGTTGGAGACGTATCAGCATCCCGAAGCTTAATTCCTCCTCATCCTCGAGTAGGTAAATGATAAAAGAAATAATTTATGAAGTGTGAATGCTATCAAAGTGCACAAGTTTGATCAATGATAATTTCAATCACTTTCCCTAGCATCATAATAGCAATTCTTCTCGTAAATTTTCTCATGTTATTGTGGCAACCAATTCACATGTAAGGTTCAAACAATGAATTCTCTTGAAACTCAACAACCTATGTTCTTAGTCACCAAGCAATTGAAATTCAACTTATTATACGGAGTTTAAGTAAGAGCTCCACATACTCAACCATCATGTAGTCTTCTATGATTACTAACACTCACCTTGTACACATGAGTAAAACGTTTCAACTGGACACATAGAAAGACAGGGTCTTATTGTTTTGCCTCCCAATGTATTCACCTCAAGGGTGATGTCAACAATAATAACTCATGCTACCCATATTCAACTGGACATATGTGCCTAGATCTTTCCTCACCACATGATGCTTGCCAAAAGATAAAAATAAAAAGGAATAGAGAAAAAAACTTTGACTCTTGCATAAAAGTAAATACATAAAAGTAAAAGATAGGCCCTTCACAGAGGGAAGTAGGGATTTGTAGAGGTGCCAGAGCTCAAAGAGAAAATTGAGAGATAAAAACATTTTGAGAGGCATACTTTTCCCACCAACAAAAACGACTTAGAGCTCCCAACACTTTCCATGCTAGATATATCATAGGCGGTTCCCAAACAGAAAATAAAGTTTATTCCTTTTTCCACCATACTTTCACTTTCCATGGGTAACCTTATCCACGGGTGCCCTCCATACCAACACTTTCCAAGGAATTTATTATTTGACAACATAAAGTAAATTCTTTTTTTTTTGCATTTCAGGACTGGGCATCCCTAATACCTTTGCCTTGCTCTCGTTCAATGACAAGTGAATAAACACTCATCTTGAAAATAACACATCTAGCATGGAAAATATTGGCCACCGCTCACCGCCTTGCGAGCGGTACGAGCACACAAAATAGAAATTTATTTTGAAAATTAGAGATGGCACATACAAATTTGCTTAGAACGGCAAAAGAATACCTCATATCGGTAGTTATGGTGGACTCTTGAAAATGAGATTTGGGTTTAAGGGTTTTTGGATGCACAAGTAGTATCTCTACTTGGTGCGGAATTTTTGGCTAGTAAAGATGGGGGCAAGCACCACATGTTGAAGGATCTATGACAATATAATTTCTATGTGAATATGAACAAACATAAACCATTACGTTGTCTTCCTTGTCCAACGTCAACAATTTTGGCATATAATATTTTGATGGGGCCTCACAATCACAAAAGATTTCCATGATATTGTATTTGCATGTGAAAGTTCTCTTCCTTATACTAATTATTTGTGAATTGCTTCTATGACCAATATTATGATTGTCAAGCCTCAAAAGATTTCACTTTCTAAACCCAATGTGAAGATACCAGTAGGCATGATATGATTTCATCTTCATGACATTCAATTTATTCAACAATTTACTCACAGGATATAAGTGAAGCACAAAGTAAATGACATAGAAAAGAGCTTCGTTGACGGGATGTGAATGCCGCTTACTTATCCTCTCTGGCAACTATTTGAGGACTCTATTTTATTTAAAACTTTCAGATCTAAGTATTCTATTAAAACAGCAAGCAAAACAAAATAAAATGACATTCCAAGGATAGCACACATCATGTGAAGAAGCAAAAACTTAGGCTCAACCGATACTAACCGATAATTGTTAAAGAGAAAAGGTGGGATGCCTAGCGGGGCATCCCTAAACTTAGATGCTTGAGACTTCTTGAAATATTATCTTGGGATGCCTTGGGAATCCCCAATCTTGAGAGTTTGTGTCGCCTTAGTTCTTCTCATATCACGGTTTTCCTAAATCTCAAAAGCTTCATCCACACAAAAACTCAACAAGAACTCGTGAGATAAGTTAGTATAAACCAATGCAGAAACCTTATCATTCTCTACTATAGCAAATCACTAAAATTATTATTCAACATTGCATACTAAATGCATCTGCATATTTAATACTCCTATCCTCAAATAGAATCACTAAACAAGCAAACATATGCAAACATAACAGCAATCTGCCAAAACAGTACAGTCTGTAAAGAATGCAAGAGTATCAATACTTCTTAAACTCCAAAAATTATGAAAATTTACCACACTGTATAAAATTTATCAGATCTCATTTTGCAAAAAGTTTCAACATTTTATAACATTCTGACTTTTCTAGGGAATTTTAGCAACAACGGTAAACTTTCTGTTTTCAAACAGCAACATGTAGACTTGTAAAATAAGCATAGTAAAGGCTAGCAATGCCACTTTTATTGAAATAAAAGATGCAAAACATTATTATAAATAACAGCAAAAAATCCTAACAAAATAAATTTATGCTCCAAGCAAAACACATATCATGTGAACAATGAAAACATAGCTCCAAGTGAGGTTACTAATAATGTTGGAAACGAAAGAGGGGATGCCTTTCGGGGCATCCCCAAGCTTAGTTGCTTGGATCTTCCTTGAATATTTCCTTCGGGTGCCTTGGGCGTCCCCAAGCTTAGGGTATTGTAACTCCTCATTCTCCTCATATTGACATCTCACCCAAAACTTGAAAACTTCAATCACACAAAACTTAACGAAACTTCGTGAGATAGGTTAGTATGATAAAGAGCAAACCATTTCACTTTTGGTACTATCAAAGACAAGATTCATAAATGTTCTCACACAATGCACAATGTAGCATATCATTTCCAAAATTTATATTGAGGAATATAAGCCATGGAAACCAAGCAAACCAAGCATTGAAAATAGAATCTGTCAAAAACAGAATAGTCTGTAGTAATCTGTACTCCAACCATACTTCTGCTACTCCAAAAATTCTGAAAAATTAGGACAACCTATATAATTCGTCTATTAATCCTCTGCAAAAAGGATCAACATTTTTATCACGCTTCTGTTAAAAATGAGAATTATTTTCGTGAGCGCATAAGTTTCAGTTTTTCAGCAAGATCAAAGCAACTATCACTCAACAAGATCCTAAAGGTTTTACTTGGCACTTTATTGAAATCAAAGCTATAAAACATGATTACTAAAGTAGCCTAATCATGTGAACACACAAAAACAATAGGTAAAAGTATTGGGTTGTCTCCCAACAAGCGCTTTTCTTTAATGCCTTTTAGCTAGGCATGATGATTTAATGATGCTTGCATAAAAGATATGAATTGAAACACAAAGAGAGCATCATGGAGCATATGACTAGCACATTTAAGTCTAACCCACTTCCAATGCATAGGGATTTTGTGAGAAAACAACTTATGGGAACAATAATCAACTAGCATAGGAAGGCAAAACAAACACAACTTCAAGATTTTCAACACATAGAGAGGAAATTTGATATTATTGCAATTCCTACAAGCATAAGTTCCCCCCGCATAATAATTTTCAGTAGAATCATGAAGAAATTCAACAATATAACCATCACATAAGGCACTCTTTTCATGATGCATAAGCATAGAAATTTTGTTACTCTCCACATAAGAAAATTTATTTTCATCAATAGTAGTGGGAGAAAACTCAACAAAATAACTATCATGTGATTGAAAACTAAAATCATGATGACAAGTTTCATGATTATCATTATTATTCATAGCATGCATGTCATCACCATAATAATCATACATGGCAACTTTGTTATCATAGTTAATTGAAGCCTTATCCAAAATGGTGGATTCATCATTAAATAAAGTCATGACCTCTCTGAATCCACTTTCATCGTTATAATCATCATAAATAGGAGGCATGCAATCATTATAACAAATTTTCACATCAAATCTTGGGGGGCTAAAAATATCATCTTCATCAAACATAGCATCTCCAAGCTTATGGCTTTGCATATCATTAGCATCATAGATATTCAAAGAATTCATACTAACAACATTGCAATCATGCTCACCATTCAAATATTTTGTGCCAAAAATTTTATTGACTTCTTCTTCTAACAATTGAGCACAATTTTCTAAACCATCATTTTCAAGAAAGATATTATAAAGACGAATAATATGAGGCAACCTCAATTCCATTTATTTGTAATTTTACTTTAATAACGAAAGTAGTGATAAAACAAGAAACTGAAAGATTAAATTGCAAGATCTAAAGATATACCTTCATGCACTCACCTCCCCGGCAACGGCGCCAGAAAAGAGCTTGATGTCTACTACGCAACTTTATTCTTGTAGACACGTGTTGGGCCTCCAAGCGCAGAGTTTTGTAGGACAGTAGCAATTTTCCCTCAAGTGGATGACCTAAGGTTTTTCCATCCGTTAGAGGTGTAGGATGAAGATGGTCTCTCTCAAATGACCCTGCAACCAAATACAAGAAATCTCTTGTGTCCCCAACACACCCGAAACAATGGCGAATTGTATAGGTGCTCTAGTTCGACGAAGAGATGGTGATAAAGCGTAATATGGATAGTAGATATTGGTTTTTGTAATCTTAAATTATAAAAACAGCAAGGTAACTAATAGTAAATGGGCACAAAACGGTGTTTCAATGCTTAAAAACAAGGCCTAGGGTTCGTACTTTCACTAGTGCAATCTCTCAACAGTGCTAACATGGTTGGATCATATGATTATCCCTCAAAGTACAACAAAGAATCACTCCCGAGTTCCTATTAGTGGAGAACAAAAGGTAGGAATTGTTTGTAGGGTGCGAAGCCACCTCAAAGCTATTCTTTCCGATCGATCTATTCAAGAGTTTGTACTAAAATAACACAAAGCTATTGTTTCCATTTGATCTATCCTAGAGTTCGTACTAGAATAACACCAAAGCATATTGACATTCATAATACTCAATCCACACAAAGAACTATAAAAGAGACCCCGAAGTTTTCGTCAAAGAAAAACATGCATTAACCCCTATGCATAGATCACCCCAATATCACCGCGGAAATTCTCGAGTTGAATGCCATAACATATATCAAGTGAATCAATAAGATACCCCAGTTGTCACCTCAAGTATGCATACCACAAGACATATATCATGTGTTCTCGTCTCTGAATATTCAATCCAACATGACAAAACTTCAAAGGGTAAAGATTCAATTCATCACAACAATAGTATAGAGGGGAGAAACATCATATGGTCCGACTATATTAACAAATCCCATGATATAGATCACGAGAGAGAGAGAGAGATAAATCACATAGCTACTAGTACAAACCCTCAGCTACGAGAGTGGACTACTCCCTCCTCATCATGGTGGCCGCCGGGATGAGGAAGATGGCCACCAGAGATGATTCCCCCCTCCGGCAGGGTGCCGGAACAGGTCTAGATTGGTTTTCGGTGGCTACGGGGCCCTACGGCGATGGAACTTCTGATCTAGGTTACCCCCCAAGGGTTTCAAAATATTTGGGAATTTATAGTGCAAAGAGGGGGTGCGGGAGGCCACCAAGGTGGGCACAACCCACCTGGGCGCGTCAGGGGGCCTTGGCACGTCCTGGTGGGTTGTGCCCCCCTCGGGGCACCCCCCAGGTGCAGCTCTGGCCCATTGGGTTTCTTCTGGTCCAAAAAAATCTCCGTAAAGTTTCGCGGTGTTTGGACTCCATTTGATATTGATTTCCTGTGATGTAAAAAAACAAGCAAAAAACAGCAACTGCACTGGGCACTGGGTCAATAGGTTAGTCCCAAAAAATGATATAAAGTTGCTATAAAATGATTGTAAAACATCCAAGAACGATAACATATTGGCATGAATACTTCATAAATTATAGATACGTTGGAGACGTATCAGCCCCCTATAGGACGAATAGGAGGAGAAGGAAAGGAAGGGAAGGGGAGGATTCGGCCTCCCACTTTCCTTCCCCTTCCCCCTCTCTTTCCTTCCCCCTCTGATGGATATGGAAAGGGGGGCGACTTGGAGGAGGCGCCCAAGTAGGATTACTCCTACTTGGGGAGCCCCTCTCCCTCTCCCACCTATATATATGTGGGGGGCACCGCTAGAACACACAACATTGATTCCTAGCCGTGTGTGGAACCCCCCTCCATCGTTTACGCCTCCGGTCATATTCACATAGTGCTTAGGCGAAGCCCTGCGCTACGCGGATCACTTCACCATCACCGTCACCACGCCGTCATGCTGACGAAACTCTCCCTTGACACTTTGCTGGATCAAGAGTTCGAGGGATGTCATCGAGCTGAACGTGTGCAAAACTCGGAGGTGCCGTACATTCGGTGCTTGATCGGTCGGAACGAGAAGAAGTTTGACTACATCAACCGCATTGTCAAACAGTTCCGCTTTCGGTCTATGAGGGTACATGGACACACTCTCCCCCTCTCGTTGATATGCATCTCCTAGATAGATCTTGCATGAGCGTAAGAATTTTTTTGAAACTGCATGCTATGTTCCCCAACAATATAATCAAAGCCCCAAACATCAAATGGTTCAATAACAAGTGAATAGTTCATAGGCATTTCCTGGCGTCTACTAATATTACCAATTCTTTGACATTGATCACAGGACAAGATAAACTTACGAGCATCATTGAAGAAAGTGGGCCAATAGAACCCGGATTGCAATACCTTATGTGCAGTTCTATCTCCAGCGTGGTGTCCTCCATAAGACTCGAAGTGGCACTTGTGTAGGATCTATTCCTATTCATGCTCAGGTACACAATGTCTAATAACACCATCTACTCCTTCTTTATAAAGGTGTGGATCTTCCCAAAAGTAATCTCTTAAATCATAGAAAACCTTTTTCTTTTGCTGGTATGTGAAACTAGGTGGTATAATTTAGCAACAATATAATTAGCATAATCAGCATACCATGGAGTATTATGAGAGGCAGTTATGACACTTAATTGTTCATCAGGAAAGCTATCATCAATAAGCGGTGGGTCATCAAGAACATTCTCTAACCTAGACATGTTAGCTGCAACGGGGTTCTCAGCTCCCTTTATATCAATAATATGCAAATCAAATTCTTGTAACAAGAGAACCCATCTAATAAGTCTAGGTTTAGCATATTTCTTTTCCATACGATATTTAATAGCAGCATGATCAGTGTGAACAGTTACTTTGGAATCAACAATATAAGGTCTGAACTTATCACATGCAAATACAACTGCTAAAAATTGTTTTTCAGTGGTAGCATAATTTCTCTGTGCACTATCTAGAACTTTACTAGCATACTGAATAACATTTAAGTTCTTATCAACTCTTTCTCCTAGAACAACACCAACAACATAATCACTAGCTTCATAGATAATTTCAAAGGGTAAATTCCAATCAGGTGGTTGAACAATAGGAGCAGCAATCAAGGCTTTCTGAAGTATTTCGAATGCTTCTACACAATCATCATCAAAAACAAAAGGAACATCTTTTTGTAAGAGATTAGTGAGAGGCCTAGAAATTTTAGAGAAGTCTTTAATAAACCTCCTATAGAAACCATCATGACCAAGGAAACTTTGTATACCTTTCATATCTTTAGGACACGACATCTTTTCAATAGCATCTACTTTAGCTTTATCAACTTCAATACCTCTTTCGGAAATTTTATGCCCCGGGACAATACCTTCATTAACCATAAAGTGGCACTTTTCCCAATTCAAGACAAGATTAGTTTCTTCACATCTCTGCAAAACTCGATCAAGGTTGCCAAAGAAATCATCAAAAGAAGTTCCGTAAACGGAGAAATGAAAACCTCAATAATATTTCACAAAAATCAGAGAATATAGCAGTCATACATCTTTGAAAGGTAGCAGGTGCATTGCATAAACCAAAAGGCATACGTCTATAAGCAAAGGTACCAAAAGGGCAAGTAAAAGTGGTTTTCTCTTGATCATCTTTTGACACAGGTATTTGAGAGAAACCAAAATAACCATCTAGAAAGCAAAAATGAGTATGTTTGGGTAGTATTTCTAGCATTTGATCAATAAAAGGTAGAGGGTAATGATCTTTCCTTATAGCTTTATTTAATTTGCGAAAATCAATTACCATTCTATAACCTGTAACAATTCTTTGAGGAATCAATTCATTCTTCTCATTAGTAACAACAGTAATACCTACCTTCTTAGGGACACAATGAACAGGACTTACCCATTGACTATCAGCAATAGGATAAATTATACCTGCCTCTAGAAGCTTTAGTATTTCATTTCTTACCACTTCTTTCATCTTAGGATTTAATCGTCATTGATGATCAACAACTAGTTTAGCATCTTTCTCCAATTTAATTTTGTGCTGCATAGAGTGGGACTAATGCCCTTAAGATCATCAGGAGTATATCCAATAGCGGCATGGTGTGATACGTCTCCAACGTATCTATAATTTTTGATTGCTCCATGCTATCTTATCTACTATTTTGGACATTATCGGGCTTTATTATCCACTTTTATATTATTTTCGGGACTAACCTATTAACCGAGGGCCCAGCCCAGAATTGCTGTTTTTTGCCTGTTTTAGGGTTTCGAAGAAAAGGAATATCAAACGGGGTCCAAACGGAATGAAACCTTCGGGAACATGATTTTCTCACCGAATACAACTCAGGAGACTTGGACCCTACGTCAAGCCAACTAACAGGAGGCCACGAGGTAGCGGACGCGCCTGCCCCCCCCCCCCCCCAGGCGCGCCCTCCACCCTCGTGGGCCCCCTGTTGCTCCACTGACATACTTCTTCCTCCTATATATACCCACGTACCCCCAAACGATCAGAACAGGAGCCAAAACCCTAATTCCACCGTCGTAACTTTCTGTATCTACAAGATCCCATCTTGGGGCCTGTTCCGGAGCTCCACCGGAGGGGGCATCGATCACGGAGGGCATCTATATCAACACCATAGCCTCTCCGATGAAGTGTGAGTAGTTTACTTCAGACCTACGGGTCCATAGTTAGTAGCTAGATGGCTTCTTCTCTCTTTGTGGATCTCAATACAATGTTCTACCCCTCTCTTGTGGAGATCTATTCGATGTAATCTTCTTTTTGCGGTGTGTTTGCTGAGACCGATGAATTGTGGGTTTATGATCAAGTCTATCTATGAATAATATTTGAATATTCTCTGAATTCTTTTATGTATGATTGGTTATCTTTGCAAGTCTCTTCGAATTATCAGTTTGGTTTGGCCTACTAGATTGATCTTTCTTGCAATGGGAGAAGTGCTTAGCTTTGGGTTCAATCTTGCGGTGTCCTTTCCCGGTGACAGTAAGGGCAGCAAGGCACGCATTGTATTGTTGCCATCGAGGATAACAAGATGGGGTTTTCTTCATATTGCATGAGTCTATCCCTCTACATCATGTCATCTTGCTTAAGGCGTTACTCTATTTTTAACTTAATACTCTAGATGCATGCTGGATAGCGGTCGATGAGTGGAGTAATAGTAGTAGATGCAAGCAGGAGTCGGTCTACTTGTCTCGGACGTGATGCCTATATACATGATCATACCTAGATATTCTCATAACTATGCTCAATTCTGTCAATTGCTCAATAGTAATTTGTTCACCCACCGTACAATACTTATGCTCTCGAGAGAAGCCACTAGTGAAACCTATGGCCCAGGGTCTATCTTTATCATATTAATCTCCTATTACTTAGTTATTTACTTTGCTATTTATTTTACTTCGCATCTTTATCATAAAAATACCAAAAATATTATCTTATCATATCTATCAGATCTCACTCTCGTAAGTGGCCCTATAGGGATTGACAACCCCTATTTGCATTGGTTGCGAGGATTTATTTATTTTGTGCAGGTACGAGGGACTCGCGCGTAGCCTCCTACTGTATTGATACCTTGGTTCTCAAAAACTGTGGGAAATACTTACGCTACTTTGCTGCATCATCCCTTCCTCTTCGGGGAAAACCAACGCAGTGCTAAAAAAGGTAGCAAGAAGGATTTCTGGCTCCGTTGCCGGGGAGGTCTACGCAAAAGTCAACATACCAAGAACCCATCACATACCCTTATCTCCCGCATTACATTATTTGCCATTTGCCTCTCGTTTTCCTCTCCCCCCAATTCACCCTTGACGTTGTATTCGCCTCTTTCTCTATTTGCCCCTTTTGTCCGCTTGCTTTTTGTTTGCTTGTTTGTCAGTTTGCTTATTTGTCACGATGGCTCAAGACAATACTAAATTGTGTGACTTCACAAATACCAACAACAATGATTTTATTAGCACTCCGATTGCTCCTCTTACCGATGCTGAATCTTGTCATGAAAGATCCGTTCTCCGGCCTTCCTAGTGAAGATGCTGGTACCCATCTAAATAGCTTCGTTGATTTGTGTGACATGCAAAAGAAAAAAGATGTGGATAATGATATTGTTAAATTGAAGTTATTTCCTTTTTCACTTAGAGATCGTGCTAAAGCTTGGTTTTCGTCTTTGCCTAAAAATAGTATTGATTCATGGAACAAGTGCAAAGATGCTTTTATCTCTAAGTATTTTCCTCCCGCTAAGATCATCTCTCTTAGAAAAGATATTATGAACTTTAAGCAACTTGATCGTGAACATGTCGCCCAAGCTTGGGAGAGAATGAAATTAATGATACGTAATTGGCCTACTCATGGTTTAAATTTGTGGATGATTATACAAAAAATTATGCCGGATTGAATTTTGCTTCTAGAAATCTTTTAGATTCGGCCGCGGGAGGTACTTTTATGGACATCACTTCAGGAGAAGCTACTAAACTCCTAGATAATATTATGGTTAATTATTCTCAATGGCACACTGAAAGATCTATTAATAAAAAGGTGCATGCGATAGAAGAAATTAATGTTTTGAGTGGAAAGATGGATGAACTTATGAAATTATTTGCTAATAAGAGTGTTTATTCTGATACCAATGATATGCCCTTGTCTACTTTGATTGAGAATAATAATGAATCTATGGATGTGAATTTTGTTGGTAGGAACAATTTTGGTAATAATGTGTATAGAGGAAATTTCAATCCTAGGCCTTATCCTAGTAATCTCTCTAATAATTATGGTAATTCCTACAACAATTCCTATGGAAATTATAATAAGATGCCCTCTGATTTTGATTCTAATATTAAAGAATTTATTACTTCGCAAAAGAATTTTAATGCTATGATTGAAGAAAATTTGCTTAAGATTGAAGATTTGGCTAGGAACATTGATAGAATTGCTCTTGATGTTGATTCGTTGAAACTTAGATCTGTTCCACCTAAGCATAATATCAATGAGTCTCTCAAAGCCATGAGAATTTCCATTGACGAGTGCAAAGAAAGAACTGCTAGGATGCGTGCTAAGAAAGATGCCTTTATAAAAATGTGTTCTTCTAGTTCCTATGAAAATAATGATGAAGATCTAAAAGTTATTGATGTGTCCCCTATTAAATCTTTGTTTTGCAATATGAATCTTGATAATGATGGGACTGAATATGATCCACCTTTACCTAGAAGGCGTTCCAAGAATTCTGAATCTTTTGATCTTGATGCTAAATTTGATAAAAGTGAGATTGAATAAATTAAAACCCTAGATGTTGCTAAACCCACTATTATGGATTTCAAGGAATTTAACTATGAAAATTGCTCTTTGATTGATTGTATTTCCTTGTTGCAATCCATGCTAAATTCTCCTCATGCTTATAGTCAAAATAAAGCGTTTACTAAACATATCGTTGATGCCTTGATGTAATCTTATGAAGAAAAACTTGAATTGGAAGTTTCTATCCCTAGAAAACTTTATGATGAGTGGGAACTAACTATTAAAATTAAAATTAAAGATCATGAATTCTATGCTTTATGTGATTTGGGTGCTAGTGTTTCCACGATTCCAAAGACTTTGTGTGATTTGTTAGGTTTCCGTGATTTTGAAGATTGCTCTCTAAACTTGCACCTTGTGGATTCCACTATTAAGAAACCTATGGGAAGAATTAATGATGTTCTTATTGTTGCAAATAGGAATTATGTGCCCGTAGATTTTATTGTTCTTGACATAGATTGCAATCCTTCATGTCCTATTATTCTTGGTAGACCTTTCCTTAGAACGATTGGTGCAATTATTGATATGAAGGAAGGAAATATTAGATTCCAATTTCCGTTAAGGAAAGGCATGGAACACTTTCCTAGAAATAAAATTAAATTACCTTATGAATCTATTATGAGAGCCACTTATGGATTGCCTACCAAAGATGGCAATACCTAGATCTATTCTTGCTTGATATGCCTAGCTAGGGGCGTTAAACGATAGTGCTTGTTGGGAGGCAACCCAATTTTATTTTTATTCCTTGCTTTTTGCTCCTGCTTAGTAATAAATAAATTATTTAGCCTCTGTTTTGGTTGGTTTTGTTCCACTCTTGCCGCCCTAGTTTCTGTCATACTGGTGTTATGTTCCTTGATTTTGCGTCCCTTATGCGGTTGGGTGTTATGGGGACCCCTTGACAGTTTGCTTTGAATAAAACTCCTCCAGCAAGGCCCAACCTTGGTTTTACATCTGCCTAACAACCTAAACTTTTCCCTTGGGAGTAATTAACTCGAGGGTCATCTTTATTTTAACCCCCCCAGGCCAGTGCTTCTCTAAGTGTTGGTCCAACCTGAGCGATGTCCGACGCCCCCTGGGCAACCAGGGTCTATGCCAACCCGATGTCTTGCTCATCCGGTGTGCCCTGAGAACGAGATATGTGCAGCTCCTATCGGGATTTGTCGGCACATTCGGGTGGCTTTGCTGGTCTTGTTTTACCATTGTCGAAATGTCTTGTAACCGGGATTCCGAGTCTGATCGGGTCGTCCTGGGAGAAGGAATATCCTTCGTTGACTGTGAGAGCTTGTGATGGGATAAGTTGGGACACCCCTGTAGGGTTTTGAACTTTCGAAAGTCATGCCCGCGGTTATGGGAAGATGGGAATTTGTTAATATCCGGTTGTAGAGAAATTGACACTTAACTTAATTAAAATGCATCAACCGCGTGTGTAGCCGTGATGGTCTCTTCTCGGCGGGGTCCGGGAAGTGAACATGGCTTTGGAGTTATGTTTGAACATAAGTAGATTCAGGATCACTTCTTGGTCATTTCTAGTTCACGACCGTGCTTTGCTTCTCTTCTCGCTCTCATTTGCGTAAGTTAGCCACCATATATGCTAGTGCTTGCTGCAGCTCCACCTCACTACCTTTTCCTACCCATAAGCTTAAAAAGTCTTGATCGTGAGGGTGTGAGATTGCTGAGTCCCCGTGACTCACAGATTACTTCCAAAATAGTTGCAGGTGCCGATGATGCCCGTGCAGATGACGCAACTGAGCTCAAGTGGGAGCTCGATGAAGATCATGTTCGTTGTGTGGTTTCGTTTCCTTTAGATCAGTAGTGGAGCCCAGTTGGGGCGATCGGGGATCTATTGCATTAGGGGTTGTCTTTCTTTATTTGGTTCCGTAGTCGGACCTTGATTGTATTCTGGATGATGTAATGCTATATTCATGTATTGTGTGAAGTGGTGATTGTAAGCCAACTCTTTATCCCTTTCTTATTCAGTACTTGGGATGTGTAAAGATTACCCCTCTTGCGACATGCCTACTATGCGGTTATGCCTCTAAGTCGTGCTCCGACACATGGGAGATATAGCTGCATCGTGGGTGTTACAAGTTGGTATCAGAGCCTTCCCCGACTTAGGATCCCCCGGCTTGATCGAATCGCTGCCGTTGTTGAGTCTAGAAAAATGTTTTGAGTCTTATAGGATTATATATATCGGAGAGTAGGATTCTTTTTACTCCTCAGTCCATTCGTCGCTCTGGTGAGGCCTCCCGATGTAGAGTTTTGACTCTTCTCTTCTCAAATTTCATGAAAAATATTGGGATCACGCGGGTATCTTGGAATCGTTCCGATGGTTTTGTGACGAGAACATTGTTCTTGGTGCCTGAGGGAGTCCTGGATTAGGGGGTGTTTGGATAGCCGGACTATACCTTCAGCCGGACTCCTGGACTATGAAGATACAAGATTGAAGACTCCGTCCCGTGTCCGGAAGGGACTTTCCTTGGCGTGGAAGGCAAGCTTGGCGATACGGATATGTAGATCTCCTACCATTGTAACCGACTCTATGTAACCCTAACCCTATCCGGTGTCTATATAAACCGGAGGGTTTTAGTCCGTAGGACGACATACACATCAACAATAATCATACCATAGGCTAGCTTCTAGGGTTTAGCCTCCCCGATCTCGTGGTAGATCTACTCTTGTACTACCCATATCATCAATATTAATCAAGCAGGACGTAGGGTTTTACCTCCATCGAGAGGGCCCGAACCTGGGTAAAACTTCGTGTCCCTTACCCCCTGTTACCATCCGGCCTAGACGCACAGTTCGGGACCCCCTACCCGAGATCCGCCGGTTTTGACACCGACATTGGTACTTTCATTCAGAGTTCCTCTGTGACGTCGCCATCAGGCTCGATGGCTCCTACGATCACCAATAGCGATCCAGTCCAGGGTGAGACCTTCCTCCCTGGACAAATCTTTGTCTTCGGCGGCTTCGCACTGCGGGCCAATTCGCTTGGCCGTCTGGAGCATATCGAAAGCTACGCCCCCGGCCGTCAGGTCAGATTTGGAAGTTTAAACTACACGGCTGGCATCCGCGGGGACTTGATCTTCAACAGATTCAAGCCACTGTCGAGCGCGCCGCACTATCACGACGAGCATGATTTAGCTCTGCCGCCAAACAGTGCCCTGGAGGCCGCACCCGCGTCAGCTCCGACCCTTAATTCGGAGCCAACTGCGCCGATCGAGGATGGGAGGATGGACGCCACCTCGGGGGCTGCGACACCAACGGCGATTGAGCCGAACACCAGCCCCGTACTCTGCGAGACTCGTGACTCCAAGGAGCCGGACTCCTCTCCGGACTCCGAACCCTCCGTGCCCCTGCCGATCGAATCCGATTGGGCGCCGATCATGGAGTTCACTGCCGCGGACATCTTTCAGCACTCGCCTCTCGGTGATATCCTGAAGTCACTGAAGTCTCTCTCTTTATCAGGAGAGCCCTGGCCGGACTACGGTCAACAAGGTTGGGGTATGGACGATGAAGAAATTCAAAGCCCACCCACCACCCACTTTGTAGCCACTGTCGACGACTTAACCGACATGCTCGACCTCGACTCCGAAGACATCGACGGTATGGACGCCGATGAAGGAGACGATGAAGAACCAGCACCTATTGGGCCCTGGAATGCCACCTCGTCACATGACGTATACATGGTGGATGCACCAAAAGATGACGACGAGGAGCGAAAGGATGCACCGAAGGCTTGTTCCCTCGAAAAGCAGTCAAAGCAGAGACGCAGGCGCTGCCCCAAATCCCGCCCCGACAGAAATAGCGATCACACAGACCCAGCGCTGGAGCAGGGTGAACCGCTGCCGGACAACGGCAATCCGGATAATCAAACCGGACAAACAAATCCTATCAAGGATCATGGTCCGGACGACATAACGCCGGACAGGCACCCGGAGCAGCAGACTACCCGTAAAAGGCTTGTTGCCACCGCGAGGAGTCTGAGAAAGTAGAAGCAAAGGCTCAAGGCCGCGCAAGACACACTCCAAATCAGATGGAGTAAAATACTCAACACAGCAGCAAGGTACGGCGACAATCGCCCCTACAAGAGCTACCCAAAGCGGAAGCTGCTACCCGAATTCGATGAGGAGGCCTCAGACCCCCCACAACCAAATATCAAAGCAGCCACCTGGTCGGATGGACGACCCCTCTACCAACACAGAGCGGCATACAATGCCGCTCACCATACAACACGCAACCAATGCGGGGGCTCGCACCCAAAGAACAATGCAACAAGATCCATATACGGACCACGCAAGCGCGCCCTAGCATACAATGCAACACAACAAACATCCGAACAATGCGGTACACCCAGCTACAGGGATGCCACACACCCCTATGTTTCACCGATGAGGTGCTAGACCACGAATTTCCAGAGGGCTTCAAGCCCGTAAACATAGAGGCATACGACGGAACAACAGACCCTGGGGTCTGGATTGAGGACTACATCCTTCATATCCATATGGCTCGAGGAGATGATCTCCACGCCATCAAGTACCTACCCCTCAAGCTCAAAGGGCCAACTCGTCACTGGCTCAAAGGCCTCCCCGAAAGCTCCATTGGAAGTTGGGAAGAGCTCGAAGACGCCTTTCGGGCAAATTTTCAAGGGACTTATGTCCAACCTCCGGATGCGGACGATTTGAGTCATATAACTCAACAGCCCAGAGAGTCAGCTCGAAAGCTTTGGAACAGGTTTCTTACTAAAAAGAACCAAATTATCGACTGTCCGGACGCCGAAGCCTTAGCGGCTTTCAAGCATAGCGTTCGTGACGAATGGCTCGCCAGACACCTCGGCCAAAATAAGCCGAGAACGATGGCCGCATTAACAAACCTCATGACCCGCTTTTGCATGGGAGAGGACAGCTGGCTAGCTAGATGCAGCACTAGCGACCCCAGTACATTTGAAGTTAGAGATGGAAACAGGAAATCACGGCGCAACAGCAATAACAAACGCCGAAATAAAGAAGACAGCGCGAAGGGCACGGTAATAAATGCCGGATTCAAAAGCTCTCGGCCAGGACAAAAGCCGCCCCCTAAAGGCACCAGGGATGAATTGTCCAGCCTCAACAAAATTCTGGACCAAGTATGTCAGATTCATAGTACCCCTGGTAAACCTGCTAATCATACCCACAGAGAATGTTGGGTCTTCAAGCAGTCCGGCAAGCTCAACGCCGTACATAAGGGGGAGGATACACCAAGTGAAGACGAGGACGAGCCCCCCAATCAAGACACGGGGGAACAAAAGCAATTTCCACCAGAAGTCAAAACAGTAAACGTGTTACACGTAATCAAGGGAAAAAACAATGCGGCACTCCCAGGAAAGTATACCCCAGTGCCTATCACCACGAAGTCCTGCCACTGGTCATCTCAACCGATCACTTTCGACCATCGTGATTACTCAGCAAGTATCCGACACGCAGGATGGGCTGCCCTGGTATTAGACCCAGTAATTGGCGGATATCACTTCACAAAGGTCTTGATGGACGGGGCAGTAGCCTAAACCTAATATATCATGATACAATCCGCGGGATGGGGCTAGACCCAACACAAATTCGCCATAGCAATACTACCTTTAAAGGAGTAACGCCAGTCCCAGGGGCTCGTTGTACGGGCTCCCTCCTACTACAAGTTACATTCGGCTCCCCCGATAACTTCCGTCGTGAGCATTTAACTTTCCACATCGCTCCGTTTCAAAGTGGCTATCAAGCACTGCTCGGACGCGAAGCTTTCGCTCGCTTTAATGCAATACCACACTACGCCTCCCTCACACTCAAAATGCCCGGTCCACGTGGCATCATTACAGTGCACGGAAATATCAAGCGATCTATGCGCGCCAAAGAGAGTGAGGCTACCGTGGCCGCCGCACACTAAAGGCGTCCGGACAAACGAAAGCATCCAATAGGTCGTCAAGACCTCAGATACAACTAATCAAGTCCGGTGCCGCTATTTATACGGAAATAAGTGGTCACACCCCTATTTGTCAATACAAGGGGCTCAACACGCGCAGACAAGTGGCAATTTCTTATCATCTTGAATTACACATGGTTTCTTTAAAAACTATCCTTTTGCAAGACAACTTTTTCACTTAACTTCCTCTCTTTTACAGACCATCATCGTGCTACACCCGTCCAAGATACGGCACAACGGAGACACGGGCGCAGACGTGAAGTAGGGACCCGCTCTGTCGTGGTTTTGTCACGGCAGATGTCCTAGAGAAAGGACTTGGTCGTGGAGCCATCGCGACGGGTTAGCTTGAAGGGGTTAAAGCAGACATAGGGACGCAAGATAATTTATACTAGTTCGGCCCCTTCGATGAAGGTAAAAGCCTACGTCTAGTTGTGATGGAATTGATGGGGTTTCGATGACTAGGGAGCAAAAAAGCTTCGCCTATGTCTCGAGTTGTTGTCTGTTGTCTTGAACCGCCGCCGGGTCGTCCCCTTATATACACGGGTGACGCCCGTCGGTTCACGGAGTCCCAATACCGGCTCATAGATGCATCCGGTTTGGTCTCTACTTATTCCTAACTTACAATACAAGTTAACTACCAACGCCGGTTTACGGCTACAGACCTTGAACCGACCATGGGCCTTGAGCCCTCATCTGCCTTCTTGGGCTTTAACATACTTAACTACTGACGAAGTTAACCCGGCCTAGATAGGCCGGTTTACGCCCAGTAGTAATATCCCCAACATTAGGCCCCAGATTGATTTGAACATGTTCATGTCAATCCTTTAGCAAAAATCTTCATCTTCAATATCTTCTTGTAGTTTGTTAAACCGCCGTGATGTCATCTGCTCTTGTCGTTGTAAACTGGCGTGACGTCACCTGTTATAAAGGACCTTAATAGGTCTGCGACAATTAAGGCGACATCTTCATTTCCAATCCCTCGGTCCCTTGATTTTTGCGCCTAACTCCTGTCCCTTGCCTTATAAATAGGACCAAAGGGTCATTTCTTTTTCCCCTCCGTGCCCTTCTGCTTCGTCTTCCTCGCGTCGCCCAGCTTCGGAGCTCCGCCGCCACCGTCAACCTCTGCATCAACCTTGGCCGCTGCATCAACCTGGGCGCACCAGAGTACCGCGGTAGCCTTCCGCGTCTTTCTCATCTCCAGTAAGTCTTCTGTTCTTTTCAACACAGATCTGTTCTAGGGTTTCATGTTCTTCTAGTGTTCATCGCCTGTTTCGTGTTCATGCGATAGCTCCTAGATGCACCTGTGAATCCTTGCTCTGTGTAGCGGTAGGTTTTAGCATCCGCCTTCAGTTTCATGCCTCAAGACCATAGATCTATATGTATCTCTGCCCATTGATTCAGTACTGTTCTTTTTTGAACCTTGAATATTTTCCTTCTTTTCTGAACTTGCTTCAGATCCGTTGTTGTAGAGAAGTCTTGTGAAATCTATTTCTGTAAACTTACTCATCTGCTTCAATGTTTAGACCAGGCGGTTTAACTTTGTAGAAAAACATTGCGAAACCGGTATATACCATTAGTCCCCTTGTTGAACCGCCAGATGTTGTTGCTTCATAAAACTCCGGTTTAGATAGATCTGTCTCCGGTTTAACATTGCACATACCAATGTACCTTAATCAATGCATTTTTGAACCGGGATCATCTACCTTGTAGATTTCATCATGGCCAAGCAAGTATATGAGTGCAACTGGGTTCCTTCTCGCGTCACAGAGGCTCAACTGGACGATTTAGTCCTGATCGGCGCCTTAGGCAGCAAAGATACCATCCATTGGAGGGCTCCTAGCAAAGAATGCCCTCCCACACCTCAAGAAGGAGAGGTCGTCGTTTTCGTAGATCACTTAGCCCGGGGCTTTAAGCCGCCCGGTTCTAAATTTTACCGGGATGTTTTAGCCGATTTTCAACTCCATCCACAAGATACTGGCCCCAACTCTGTTACAAACATGTGTCACTTCCAAGTGCTCTGTGAGGCGTTCTTTCAAGAGGAGCCCACAGTGGAATTGTTCAGAGACTGTTTCCATCTAAACCGCCGTACTGAGTTTACTGGCGGTTCCAATACGGAGTTGGGTGGCGTAGCAATTCAGAAAAGGAAAGAGGTCACATACCCTCACGACAAACTGCACAGCCACCCCAAAGAGTGGAATCAAACATGGTTCTACTGCAAAGACACCTCCCCTGCTGGTGAAAATCCCTTGCCTGGCTTTCGTCCGGAGCGGCTCAGCAATACACACCCCTTTCCGCAAAGGTTGACTACCCAGGAGAGAAGCAAATATGCTCCTCAACTGTCGAAGCTCAGAGCTTTTATGGCCAACGGTTTAACAGGGGTTGATCTCGCCCGCTGTTGGATATCATGGAGCATACTGCCCCTTAGTCAGCGCTCCGGTTTGATGTGCGAGTATACTGGCAATGTTGATGACCCACTGCGACATTCCAACATCCAGCTCACCGATGAAGAAATCACAGAGGCTGTGAATAAGATGCTGAATGAACCGGAACACATCTGTGCTAAAACCGGCCTGCTTCCCTTCTGTGCCACCAACAAACCGCCAGCTGTAAGAGTTTGATTTTTCTTTTTGCTAAATCTGCTATTGATATATCTGGTCATTGTTTAATATCAGTGTCTGTGTAACCAGGGCAATGATCCGTTTTGGAGCAAGAAACTGCCGCAGGAGAAACCAGAAAAACCAGACAAACTGGAAAGAGCAACCCGGCAAAAGACTAAAGCTGTGAAGAAGACTGCCCACAGGAAAAGAACCACTGCATCCTCTAACCCGGCCCCTGATGATGATGTGGATAATTCGGACCTTGAGGTAGGGCTTGACTCACTTGGATTATTCTTCATGCGTCTTATTGATGATGATATTTGTCAGGATGATGCCGAAGCCAGCCATGCTGATGCTGCAGAGGTAATTATTCTCTCTTCCGATTCAGAACCTTTGCCTTCACTAAAAATCCGTCAGGCAAACCGGAAAGTTAAATTTTCTCATCCTCTTGCTTATTTGGATCCCAAATTTCTTATGAAGACCCAACAGCACGAAGCTCGTCGCACAACCCGGCACAGCGGCCAGGTAGTTACCTCCGCCGGTTTACCGAACAGTCCAGTTTGGAAATGCTGTTCAGAGGTCTCTAATTTGCTTGTTAGTGCTTGTCCTAAAGCGGGCTGCTTTCGTCAACCTCTTAATCCATCTGACTCCGATTACCAGGTTACTTCCCACTCATCCTCTGGCGAGTCATCGGCTACTCAGCTGCCACCGCTCAAAACGGTGCTTGGGTAAGCTATACTTATCATAATATTTGCAGCACATCGCCTTGGAACATATGCTGTATTTAATTTTGTTATTCCTTTCAGGGCCAAGCCTAGGCCAAGCAAGAAGGCTCATCTAGACAAAGCGGCCGAAGAGGATGCCGTCCTTGAACCGGGCAAAACACCAGATCTTGAAGTGGCTATCCCTAAGGATATGCCCAATGACCCGCCGCAGCAAGACAGCGATCTTATTGCTGAAGAGAGACCTATTGATACCTCAAGTCCTGTCAATCAGCCCACAAGCTCCATCCGGATTGAGAAATCCACCGGTCCAACAAAGCCTACTGACAAGCCAACAGCCCCAGTGCAAACCAGCGATACCAAGGATGATGAGGTTGTCATTACTGGCATTGGCCATACAGAGCCAAGCAATCCTGTCGCTTTGTCCAAACATTCTGCCAAGGAAGAATTTGCTGCCTTTGGCAAAGGCAAGTGGAATGCTGATCTGGCGACTTACGCTGCTCTGAACACCCAAGATATCCATTCCGGCTACCTGAACCGGCTGTATACCAGTCGTGACTATGAAGCCGGTCTGGTTAATATGATGAAAGATAAATATGAGGTAACTTCCATATGCTCTTTCCTGCTTGTATATTTCAATTCTTGTTGACGCTCCTAGCCCCCGAGGGCCGGTTTGTAATCTTCTTTCAAACCGGGACTTACTAATATAAATCTTAATGCTTTGAAATTCGCTGATGTAGTCCCCAAGGGCCGGTTCAACTTAGCGTAGTTAAACCGGGACTTTAAGTAATTGAGATCGCCGCATCAGAATATATACGAGCAAATAGCCATTAGCCCCCAAGTGCCAAGTTGAATACTTGTATTGATCTTGGGACTTTGCAAGCAATTGAAAGATGAAGATCGAATATGCATTAGCCCCCAAGTGCCAAGTGCATAACTTGTTATGTGGTTGGTACTTCAATCCTTGTACCATTTTGCTGAATCATATAATTGTCTGCATGCAGGCTGAGCTGAAGACGAAAGAAAGCCAAGTCGCCGACCTCCAAGATAATCTGAAATCCCAAAAAGCTGAAACCTCCAAAGCAAAAGAGGAATTAACTAGCGCTTTAAGTGCCATGGAACAGCTTAAGGAGAGCTTCAAGAAGAAGCGAGCGGATTGGGCCACTAAAAAATCCGCTTTAATAAAACGAGCAGAAGATGCCGAGGCTGCACTAAAACCGGTGGCGGATGAACTGACCAGCATAAAGCGGCACATGCATGCCATGACCACTGCTATCTTTGGTAAGACAGTTTGACTTCTGAATTGATTCTGCCGTCTTACAGAGCTGCCAGTTTGTTAACCCTTTATGATATTTCAGGGACACGCATTGGTCACTTGGGTTCAGATGTGCGGAAGAAATTGAAAGCCGCCTACACGTTGGTCGAACAACTGTACACTGGTGCACATCGGATCATCTGTACTGCATCCCACGACAAGCCGGCGCCCACTTTGATTCAGGACACTCTGATGAAACTGTCGGTGCTTCCTGCCCGGGTTGAAGAGCTGAAGAAATCTGTTGCTCGAACCGGTGCGATCAATGCCTTAATCCGGGCAAAAGCTTGGGTGCCGGATTTTGATCCTATTGAAGCGGCTCAGGGCTATCCCAGCTTGAAGGAAGACGGGTTGGAGTTTAGTGAAGCGGATCTGCGAGCAATAAACCGGGAGGTGCGTCCGCTAGCTTGTCAATTGGCTGAAGAAGCAGACTTGTCTCATTATCAAGCCCAATATGACAATCAAAACAAGCGAATAGCTGCACCAATTCATGAAGCGGAAAATCTTATCCCTCCAATCCGTAAGCATACTTACGCTCCCGATATTGACCCGTCGTTGCTGATCCATGATGAAGCTGTCTTTCAAGCATTAATGGGAATCGACTGGACAACTGTTGATTTCCAGCCGCTGGGTAGAGAAACTGAAGCTGAAGCGGCGCGGGATGATCCACAACCATCAGGCCAGGCTGGTGACCAAGCTTGAACCGGAAGCCGGTTTAAAACTGCTTCTCCCTTGCGAAAAACAATGATCTTATTGTGGGCACCGTGTTGCCTTGTAATAGGCTAGCTGATACTTTTGATGTTGATATGCCTTCATGCATAATTACCGCAACTTGCTCTTCCTTTGGGTGATGAACTTTCCAAAGTACTTTCTGCAATAAAAAATCTTAAAGTGCCACCGCGGTTGTACCGTCAGGCGGAATATGATGTCTGCATACATGAAATCAAAACATCCGAAATTTTTAAGTATATGACCAAATTTTTGAGATACATAATACCTGCCATCATTGAGCGTGAAGTTGGCTTGGCCAATCTTGAAGTGGAGTTTTATAAACCCACACTGTTGGAGGAGATAGCAGCTCCTATATATATATGATGCCGGTTTACCATGTAAACCGTGCCGGGTTATAATAAACACCGTGTTACTCCATAATAGGATGTTAACAAAAAAAATCAAACCGGGCAAATAGTCTCCGGATTAAAATGAACCGTGTTCCGTCAATTGACAGTTTAAACCGGCTTAAAACTTTGTCGGTTTAAAAAACGCAATAAAAAGAAAGAAATATCTTTCAAAGAAAAATGTGAAGCAAAGGCAATGACAAAACCGTTTGCAAAAAGAGGCTTATTTGAGCTGATCAGATGGCGTTACCATGGTCGAACACGACCAAGCTCCCGATAGGTGTAGCTATGGTTCAAGTCAGCCAGGTCCCCAAATGAAACCATGGCATTTATGCCGATCAAGTGGCATGGCAATGGTTCGGGTTCGACCAAGCCCCCAAGTGATTCTGTGGCCTTAGGCCGATCAAGAGGCATGACTGGTTCAGACGTGACCAAGTCCCCAAGTGATATGGTGGCTCTTGCCTATCAAGAGGTATTGCATTGGTTCGGACACGACCAAGCCCCCAAGTGATATAACATGATGCTTTTGAAAAGCTAACTCAAGGGGTAAACCGGAGGTCGCTTTAGAACAACTCCGTGTAACCACACATGATGTAAAAGAACAGATACCCCGCTGAGGTTCCGGTTTATTATATTTAATCATAATATATACATCATCCTACTATGTACATAAGTAGAGCCAATGGCTCAGGTATAGTAAGGCCGAAGATGAGCTATGCTCCACGGCCTGTTGGTCTCCTCCTCTGATGTACGTGAGTCTTTATGCTCTCGAATATCGATCAGATAGTATGACCCGTTGTGCAGATTCTTGCTGACCACGAAAGGCCCCTCCCAAGGTGGGGATACCTTATGCATATCAGTCTGATCTTGGATGAGCCGAAGCACCAAATCTCCTTCTTGAAAGGTTCTGGTTCTGACTCGGCGACTGTGATAACGACGAAGATCCTGTTGGTAAATCGCCGATCGGGCGGCTGCTATGTCACGCTCTTCATCCAACCGGTCCAAAGCACCTTGCCGTGTTGTCTCATTGTCCGCTTCAACATAAGCCGTCACACGAGGTGAATCATGACGGATATCACTGGGGAGAACCGCCTCCGCTCCGTAAACCATGAAGAACGGTGTGTATCCTGTTGATCTGTTGGGTGTGGTATTGATGCTCCATAACACAGATGGTAATTCTTCTACCCAACAACCCAGCGTTCTCTGTAAAGGAACCATGAGCCAGGGCTTGATGCCTCTCAAGATCTCTTGATTAGCCCTTTCTGCTTGACCATTGGACTATGGGTGTGCCACCGATGAAACGTCGAGCCGGATATGCTCCCGTTCGCTGAACTCCTTCATGGCACCCTTGGACAAATTGGTACCATTATCTGTGATGATACTGTGTGGAAAGCCAAACCGGAAAATCACTTTTTTGATGAACTGAACCGCCGTGGCTGCGTCACACTTACTAACAAGTTCTACCTCCACCCATTTTGTGAACTTGTCAACCGCCACCAGGAGGTGGGTCTTCTTATCTCTGGACCTTTTAAAAGGCCCAACCATATCCAGCCCCCAAGTCACAAATGGCCAACTAATTGGAATCATTCTCAATTCTTGAGCCGACACATGAGCACGTCTTGAAAACTTTTGGCAACCATCACATCGTCTGACCAGATCCTCCGCATCAGCATGAGCAGTTAACCAATAGAAACCATGGCGAAACGCTTTAGCTACCAGAGATTTTGAACCGGCATGGTGACCACAATCTCCTTCGTGGATCTCACGCAAAATTTCACGGCCTTCTTCAGGAGACACACAGCGTTGAAACGCCCCTGACACACTGCAATGATGCAACTCGCCGTTGATAATAACCATGGACTTGGATCGCCGGATTATCTGTCGGGCCAGAGTCTCATCCTCTGGTAACTCGCCCCGGTTCTTGTACGCCAGGTAAGGAAGCGTCCAATCCGGAATAACATGAAGAACTGCCACCAATTGAGCCTCCGGATCAGGAATAGCCAAATCCGCTTCACCAGGGATCTTGACCGACGGGTTGTGCAACACATCCAGAAAAACATTGGGCAGGACCGGTTTGCGCTGAGAGCCCAGCCGGCTTAAAGCGTCTGCCGCTTCATTTTTCCGCCGGTCCACGTGGTCCACCTGATAGCCCTTAAAATAACCTGCAACAATATCCACCTCACGACGATATGCTGCCATGAGTGGGTCCTTGGAGTCCCAAGTGCCAGACACTTGTTGAGCCACGAGGTCCGAGTTACCGAAGCACTTAACTCGACTTAGATTCATCTCCTTAGCCATCCGGAGACCATGGAGCAAGGCTTCATACTCAGATGCATTGTTAGTACAAGGGAACATTAAGCGGAGAACATAACAAAACTTATCACCTCGTGGGGAAGTTAATACGACTCCAGCCCCCGAGCCTTCCAATTGCTTGGATCCGTCAAAATGGATGGTCCAATATGTGTGATCCGGCTTTTCTTCAGGTGCTTGCATTTCCGTCCAATCATTGATGAAATCAACAAGTGCTTGAGACTTAACCGCCGTCCGAGGCACATAATTCAAACCGTGCAGCCCAAGCTCTATAGCCACTTGGCAATCCGGCCAGTTGCTTCCCGGTTCTGGATGATTCCCCCAAAGGAGCAGAATTGACCACCATAATTGGGTGCCCTTGGAAGTATTGTTTAAGCTTCCGGCTTGCCATAAAAAATCCATACACCAGCTTCTGCCAATGCGGATACCTTTGCTTGGACTCAATGAGTACCTCGCTGATATAATACACCGGACGTTGAATTGGATGCTCCTTACCTGCCTCCTTTCGCTCCACCACAATAGCCACGCTGACCGCCCGAGCATTAGCAGCAACATATAGCAGTAACGACTCCTTGTCAATGGCAGCGGCGAGCACAGGCGGATTGGCCAATTGCCGCTTTAAGTCCTCAAATGCTTCATCAGCAGCGGAACTCCAGACAAACTGATCCGTGTTCTTCAACATCTGATACAAAGGGATTGCCTTCTCACCAAGACGACTGATAAACCGGCTTAATGCGGCAATCCGGCCTGCCAGGCGTTGAACATCATTGATACACTTTGGTTTAGCCAGGGAGGTGATGGCTGTGATCTTGTCGGAGTAATCGACCACGGGTACCCCGAGGACGGCAAGACGATATTTCAAGACATCGGGGCTAGCAAAGCCCCTCAGTCCGACTGCGCCAGCTAGCCGGCTGCCGACTGCGCCAGTCAGCCGGCTGCCGACTGTGCCAACCAGCCGGCTGCCGACTACGCCAACCAGCCGGTTGCCGACTGCAGCCCGACCTGACACCGACAAGACATCGACGAGACGGTCATACCGCGACGTCATTTACAGTGTATCTGTCCCTGGGCACTGTTTTATAAAGTGCCCCAGGGACAAGGAGGCATGCACGTCACATACACATCTCTCATGGGCATGGTGTCCCATGCCCACTTGTCCCCCACGCCACTACCTAGCTTAGGTACTAAGCTAGCTCACCTATATATATATATGCCACCCATCCATCCATCCACCACATGCTCACACTCACGCATGGACGCACATGCCCTCACGGCCATGCATGCCATGAGACTAGCCGGCCACAAGGCACTCAGACTACACATATATACGAGATCAGATGCCTTTGGCACTGATCTCAGATACAGCTCCAGGAGCACTTTGTACTGCCCGATGTACACCCCACATATATACTCAGACATGCAGGAGTAGGGGTATTATCTCTCCGGAGAGCCCCGAACCTGGGTAACTAGCGCGTGCTACTCGCATACCCGCTCCCGGGCCTATCAGCAGCAGTCTTACCCACACACTAAGCCCTTGTGGCATCTGTCGACTCGCAAGCCCCCCGTGAGTATACCACGACAGATCTTCTCCGGATTAGCCTCAATTCCCCTATTAGACACCAGAAAACCCAATAACTTGCCCGCCGGTACACCAAAGACACACTTGTCCAGATTAAGCATCATCTTGTATGTCCTCAGGTTATCAAAGGTTTCCTTCAAATCATTAATCAGAGTCTCCTTCTCCCTGGATTTAACCATGATATCATCCACGTAAGCATGTACATTACGGCCAATCTGCTTGTGAAGACAATTTTGCACACACCATTGATAAGTTGCCTGGGCACTCTTGAGCCCAAAGGGCATAGACACATAGCAGAAGGCTCCAAAGGGAGTTATGAATGCCGTCTTCTCCTGGTCCTTAACTGCCATTTTGATCTGATGATAGCCAGAATATGCATCCAAAAAACTTAAATGCTCACAACCCGCCGTAGCATAAATAATTTGATCAATACGGGGGAGGGAAAAAGGATCTGCAGGACAAGCCTTATTAAGATCTGTGTAATCCACACACATGCGCCAGGTGCCGTTTTTCTTAAGGACCAGCACCGGATTGGCAAGCCACTCAGGGTGAAAAACTTCAACAATAAAGCCAGCTACTAAGAGCCTGGCTACCTCTTCTCCAATCGCCTTGCGTCTTTCTTCATTAAACCGGCGGAGGAACTATTTCACCGGTTTGTATTTAGGATCCACATTAAGGGTGTGCTCGGCGAGTTGCCTCAGTACACCTGGCATGTCAGAGGGCTTCCATGCAAAAATGTCCCGATTCTCACGGATGAACTCGATGAGCGCGCTTTCCTATTTCAGATCCAAGTTGGCACTGATGCTGAACTGCTTGGACGAATCACCAGGTACGAAGTCAACAAGCTTAGTTTCTGCTGCCGATTTGAACTTCAGGGCCGGATCATGCTCCGTAGTTGGCTTCTTTAATGGAGTCATGTCCGCCGGATCAACATTGTCCTTATAATACCTCAGCTCCTCGGTGGCACAAACCAACTCTGCATAGGCCGCATCTCCTTCCTCGCACTCCAAAGCGATTTTGCGGCTTCCGTGAACCGTTATTGTCCCCTTGTGACCCGACATCTTGAGCTGCAAATACACATAACAGGGCCGTGCCATAAGCTTGGCGTAGGCCAGTCGCCCAAACAGGGCATGATATGGACTTTGGATTTTCACCACTTCAAACGTCAACGTCTCCGACCTGGAATCATGATCATCCCCAAAGGCCACTTCCAGAGCTATCTTACCAACATGATATGCTGATTTGCCAGGTACTACACCATGGAACACCGTATTAGACGGTTTGAGATTTTTATCTGTTAGTCCCATACAACGGCAGGTCTCATAGTACAAGATATTAATGCTGCTCCCTCCATCCATGAGCACTTTGGTGAACTTGTAACCTCCCACCTGAGGCGCCACCACCAGAGCCAACTGACCCGGATTATCAACCTGGGGAGGGTGATCCTCTCTGCTCCATATGATTGGCTGTTCAGACCAGCGTAGATAATGGAGTATGGCCGGTTCAACAGAGTTGACCGCCCGCCTCTGAACCTTCCGGTCTCGCTTGTCCAAGCTAGTGATGAAGATATGGTATTGCCCACTACTCAACTGCTTTGGGTTGCTCTGGTAACCTGACTGTTGCTGCTGTTGGTTGTAACCACCCTGGTTGTTCTGACTATTTTGATTATTATGTCCGCCCGGATTACCATTAAATCCTGAACCGGAATTTCCTCCACCGTAACCCGGCCCGGACCCTGAGCCACCGCCGGAGCCGTGATCATACCGGAAAGCATTAGAATTCTTGAACTCCTACATAATGAAGCAATCCTTCCAAAGGTGGTTTGCTGGCGCCTCCTTCGTCCCATGTCTTGGACAGGGCTGGCTTAGTAGATAGTTTAGGCGGTCCGGGTTAGGGTTGGGTGCCCCACTGCGATTATTCGGTTTACCCTTGCGTCGCTGGCCATTGTCCTGCGTGTTGGTATTAGCGACAAAGTCCATGTTACCATCCGCTTTACGCTTGCCTCCACCACCATTGCCTGCCCAGTGATGCTGCTGACCTTTGGAGTTGTTGTTCCTCTTTCCCTTCCCTGCCTTGTCATCATCAGATTCGGGATCCTTGGTACTATCAGAATCAGCATACTTTATCAAAGCAGCCATGAGGGTCCCCATGTCAGTGCAATGACGCTTCATCCGTCCCAACTTCAGCTTTAGGGGCCCAAACCGGCAGTTGCCTTCTAGGGTTAATACTGCGGTGTCAGCGTTGATGCAGTCTGATGAATGCAACACTTGTGAAACCCGGCGTACCCAATGAGTCGTTGATTCTCCTTCCTCCTGGATGCAGGCAGCTAAGTCCACTATCGACATAGGCTGTTTACATGTATCCTTGAAATTGCTGATAAACTGGGCTCGTAATTGGGCCCATGAACTGATAGAATTAGCCGACAAGCTTTTTAACCAAGTACGGGCCGTTTCTTCAAGCATCATGGTGAAGTATTTCGCGCACGTCGCGTCATCCACATCAAGCATCTCCATGGCCATCTCATAACTCTCCACCCATGTCTCTGGAGGTTGATCCGCCGTGTAATTTGGTACTTTGCGCGGGCCTTTGAAATCCTTGGGCAGGCGCACATTGCGTAAAGCGGGGACAAGGCAAGGCACCCCCAAAGAACTAGAAGTAACACCAGGTTCGATCGAGATAGTTGGACGAACCGGCGTGAGCTGCCGAGCCTGATGTTGTGCGGCTAACTCGGCCTCCCTGCGCGCTCGGGCCCGGTCCACCACTTCCTGAGCGTTATCAGCACCACCCGCCGGGTTGTTGCCACGGGGTGCTCCACGTCGTTCATTACTCGACACTGCCGGTTCATCCATATGTCTGCTATAGCTCCAGCTTGGATGGGGGGTCGAGTGGATCCGGTCGCGGCTGTACGAGTATGCTTCCTGTTGGACCAAAGCTGTCCTCAGGAGCTCCTTGACCCGTCGTGTCTCTACTGCCTGCAGTGAGTTACCTTCAATTGGAATGGCCTCCAGTCGTGCAGCAGCGGCAACGAGATTGTCCATCGGATTGGAGTAGTGACCCGGAGGATTCGAAACAGCCTGAGGTATAATAGTATTTTCACGAGGCAGATCCATCCGACGGGGCTAAACCGGCGCGCTGGTCGCAGGGGCTTCCGTCCGGTTTACCTCCAGCGGATTACTGGTTCCTGCTCCTGGGGTGTTGAAAAGGTCTCTGGCCTCGAAAACCGGAGGCAAACAGGATCGGTACTTCCTCCTCATGACTTCATGCGACACGTTCTGGTCCAACATGAGCCTGTAGGCTTGTGCGTCTAGAGCGGCCCGCTCTGTGGCCATCCTGGTGTCGTCAGCTGCCAGATCCGCCTTGGCCTGGGTGATCTGTTCCTTTACCTTTGCAATCTCCGCGTTGTGGACGTCCTGATCCACCGGATTAGCTTCCGCCATAAGCACAGCCAATGCATCAAATAGCTCTGATAAAACTTGAGCCGGCGGGCGCACAGGGCCTCCTGCCCCGGCAGCCATCGCTGCTGCTGAACCGGAGGTTGTTGCCGCAGCGGTCGAAGAATGAAGCGCTGCTTGTGTGCCGGCCATGAATATTCCAACTTGGTTGGGCAGATCAGAGGGGTCCGGAATACTATCGCCATCGGAACAGCCCCCAATCCGGCCATCTTGTAGCTGATAAAGAGATTCGGTTTCTCCGGTCGATGACTCGTCCTCGGAACAAACGACGGTTTCTCCATGAGATTCTGATCCATCCTCATAACTTCCTCCATGGATGACTCCCACGAAGGCACGCTTCATGGTCGGTTTAACCCGGGCGGATCGCACACGCTGAGCCGTCTTGATGAGGTCACTGCAGATGTCCGGCTCAGGGCCCGGTTCACCGATCTTGCCAATGAAAACGTGAATGCCACCAAAGGGGACCCGGTACCCGTACTCAACTGAGCCGTCCTCGGGGCCCTAGCCTGCGTCGTCGATCTAGAGCTTGCCGCGACGACTCTTAGTCATCCGGCCCACAGCGTAGCCCTTGAGTCCTTCAAAGCGGCCCTCCAAGTACTTGAAACCATCATGCGATAGCCCCACGGTGGGCGCCAACTGTCGTGGTTTTGTCACGGCAGATGTCCTAGAGAAAGGACTTAGTCATGGAGCCATCGCGACGGGTTAGCTTGAAGGGGTTAAAGCGGACACAAGGATGCAAGAGAATTTATACTAGTTCGGCCCCTTCGATGAAGGTAAAAGCCTACGTCTAGTTGTGATGGAATTGATGGGGTTTCGATGACTAGGGAGCAAAAAAGCTTCGCCTATGTCTCGAGTTGTTGTCTGTTGTCTTGAACCGCCGCCGGGTCGTCCCCTTATATACACGGGTGACGCCCGTCGGTTCACGGAGTCCCAATACCGGCTCATAGATGCGTCCGGTTTGGTCTCTACTTATTCCTAACTTACAATACAAGTTAACTACCAACACCGGTTTACGGCTACAGGCCTTGAACCGACCATGGGCCTTGAGCCCTCATCTGCCTTCTTGGGCTTTAACATACTTAACTACTGACGAAGTTAACCCGGCCTAGATAGGCCGGTTTACGCCCAGTAGTAATATCCCCAACATGCTCCAGGGATTCTTTTCAGATTAAGACCCTGTGTAAACCTTTTTTACTGTCTCTTGTTGATACATATCCACCGTTGAGAAGGATGCTGACATCTTGGCATGTGGCCATGCCAGAACAATGCACGTACCTGGACACACGGGGCTTCTTACAAAGGCCACTATTTAGGCCCGGTTTATACCACAAAGACCGAATACCTTAGGGAGTATTCGGCGTCGCGAGTTTGGCCCTATATGCATCAGCTCCGAATCATTATCTTTGGTCAAATGTTAGGTTTGCCCGGCTCCTGTGTTTTGGTGCCTTACGTTCCGCCTTGCCGGCTAAGGTAGCACCAGGAGAACTACTGCGATTGTTCCCTGGTTCATCCGGATGAGCACCTCAGTAGAGAAAGCCGAAAACTAACTGTCATGATATAGCGTGAGACTGGTCAACCACTTGATGACCTATGGGAATGTTAGAATTCCTCCGCCATAACGAAGGGCCGTTTCCCGGCCAGGTATGTACGCACCCCAAGATCGGAGAGTGCGGAGCCACCAGGGGCTATCTAGTAGCCCCACTGTCAAAGTCCTATGGCTAAGTGAAAGTGCTAAAGCATTATAGTCCGGTTGCCTCGCTCGCTCCGCTATCACCTCCTTAATAGGACCAAGACGTTGGGTTAAGTGTGAATGCGTGTTTTTGCGAGCACCTCCGCATCATCTGCGTGAGGGTTGAAGCCGACGGCTGCAATCTTTCAGGTTATACACATGTATACATAAACGGCCGCCCAGGAGGCATCATATTACTTTCAGGCAAAAGTATAAAAATAGCCTTATAAAATTTATAAAAGCATTTCGCTTACAATGAGATTACATATCACTCAAACATAATATTTTTTGAGCACTGGGTCTCTATCAAACGTGCACCCTCAAGAACTTCTTCAAAGTAGTGCTCGGCAGCCTTTCGACCTATAGCCGAATCCCGCGCTGCAACATTGGTAGCATCCATCTCCGCCCAATATGCCTTAACACGGGCAAAGGCCATCCGTGCGCCCTCTATGCACGCCGACCTCCTCATCGCATCAATGCGCGGCACCACGTCAAGGACCCGCTGCACCAAGCTGAAATAGCTGTTCGGTTTTGGCCTTCCCGGCCATAGCTGATCCACAACAGACCTCATAGAGAGTCCGGACAACCTATTTAGTTCGGCCCATTCGGCTAATTGGCCAGTCAATGAAAGTGGACGCTCAGGAGAGTGGAATTATCTCCAAAATAGCTGGTCTACCCCACGGTCCGTCTGACCCTGGAAGTAATTGGCCGCATCAGAAGCGCTCGCCACCAAATCCATATACACATCCTCCTAACTCCATAGACGATCCAGAGGGGCATACCGTGGATCTCCGAATTTCCTCCGCAACATAAAGGATTTCCCAGCTACAATATCCCCGGCTTCCCGCAGCTCCTCCTTCTTTGCCCTCATAGTGGAGCAGAGATCCTTTTTCGTCGCAGCAGCCTTCTCAAGGTCCGATGCCTTTGCTTGATTTTCCTTTTCAAGAACCCGGCAACGGTCGGTGGCGGCTTTTAATTCTATAGCCATCTTGGCCATCTTGTCTTGGGTCTCGCCATGCGCGACATTCTCGGCTTGCAACTCTTCGGCCGCCTTCACAGCAGCCACATTACCTAACCTCGCTTGTTCCTTGGCTCGGGCAAGTTCTGCCCGCAAGGCTTCAACAGTGGCAGCTCCATCTGCAGTCACAACATATTTAAGATATTGGCATCATGCTTCTCTTCCTATGTGGCATTTACCAGATATTGACACTTACCCTGTGCCTCGTTAAGCTTTTTGTTAACAAGCTCGATGTCGGCGTCTGCCGCATCCAACTGCCGTTCTAAATGGGCAAACTCGCTAGTCCTGCTAGACACCGGAGCTTCCATCACCTGCACACAAAGGCAGTATGGTTATTTCCTGGAGATATGATCCTCTATTGGTCGTCGTTTCCGACGACAACCAGAGTCTCAGGGGCTACTACCTATACAGGGCACACCTAGCATGTGCAGGATTATCATACATTCTTTTACGTACCTCAAAGCCTGTTAGTAGACTCATAAAAGCTTCATGCAATCCGCTTTCGGCGGACGATATTCTCGCCATCACCGTATTCATCATCACATGGTGTTCATCTGAGATGGCCGCTCGCCCCACCAACTCAGAACATCCGATCGCACACTAGACGGTGCCGGACTCTTTTTTCTGCTCTCTTCGGGAGCCGGACACTAGGAGCTTCGGGGGTCAATGGGATTATCTTCTGGCCTCACCGGACTCGGAGAGGCCCTCCGCGACGACACTTTAGGGTCGCCCGCTTCTGGAGCGGAGGAATCCGGAGGAGGCGTTTCGCTCTCCATCATCTCTAGAAGAAGATCCCCTGAAGATGAGCTCATTTGAGAGGGGCTAAGGCCCAAACTGCAAAAATATATGCGGTGGTTATTTCCTCAGAAGAAAAAGATGGCATATCTGTACTATTAAAAGTATTTAGGCTCACTTACAACTCGAGGGAGAATTGATCCCCCCGCGGGCTTTGTGCAGCAACAGCGCCCCCCAAGGTGGGACCCTCTGTGGGAGACTTCTTCTCCCGTTTGGAAGCTTTGGCTTCCGAATCCCCGGGCGCAGTCCTTTTCCTCTTCTGGTCGCCTTCCCTCATGGAGACGCTCGCTCCCTCGGCTAGAATGGGCAACGTTGGGGGCCCGCGTCCGCCCGCATTATCCTCCACAATATCTTCCTTCAAGGGCTCTGGGCAAGGTGCGGTCTGGAGCATCTTTTCCAATACCGGATTTTCCAAACCCTCAGGGAGGGGGGCTGAACACCGAATCAACTTCGCCTTTGTTAGCCAGTCTTGGTCAAAAAGCAAACTCTCAGAAATAACTTCGTAATGAAGCATAGAGAGTATGTTCGGCCGGAAGATGCCTTACCTGTTCGGCGGTGCGGTTACTACTCAGACCCACGTCCTCGATGATTTCCGAACACTCCACCTGAGGTCCGAAGAATGACTTGTACATCTCCTCGTGCGTCAGGCCGAGAAAATTCTAAACGGCACGCGGTCCCTTGGGGTTGAACTCCCATAGGCGAATAGGCCGGCGTTTGCAAGGCTGGACTTGATGAACCAGCATAACCTGTATCACCGCAACCAAACTGAAATCTCCATTGAAGAGATCTCGAATGCGGCCTTGCAGTATAGGCACGTCCTTGACTGGACCCCAGCTTAGACCTCTGCTGATCCATGACATCAACTATGGTGGGGGGCCTGAGCGGAAAACAGGGGGGCCGCCCACTTGGCACTTCTAGGAGCCGTGATATAGAACCACTCCTGTTTCCACAATTCAGACACCTCTGGGATGGAACCTTTGGGCCACGGAGCTCCCGTCATCTTGTGTATTGAGGCACCTCCACACGCTGCATGTTGCCCCTCGACCAGCTTCGGCTTCACTTCAAAGGTCTTGAGCCATAGGCCAAAGTGAGGGGTAACCCGGAGGAAGGCCTCGCACACGATAATAAATGTCGTGATATGAAGAAAGGAGTCCGGAGCTAGATCATGAAAATCTAGCCCGTAGTAAAACATCAAACCCCTGACGAAAGGATCCAGGGCAAGGCCTAGGCCTCGGAGGAAGTGGGAAACGAACACGATGTTCTCATTGGATTCAGGGGTGGGGACGGCCTGCCCTCGGGGAGGCAACCGATGCAAAATCTCGGCGGTCAGATATCTGGCCTCCCTCAACTTCTTGATGTCTTCTTCCGTGACGGTGGAAGGCATCCATCAGCCTTGAAGGCTAGATCCGGACATGACTGAAGGTTCGGGGCGCCTGACCTGAACTTCGGGAGTTTGAGCTTGAGGTGGGGGAAGGATTCGATTAAGCACGGGAGGGAAAAATAAAAGCCATGTCCCCTTTATAAAGAGGGTGAATATCAAGCGTCCTCTCCGTGTCCGTTTGGACTTGCCTATAATCTAGGAGTCCTAGAAGCGGTTGGGTTACCCACGCCCGTATTAATGAGAATCCCGGGATAAAGGGGACACGATCTCTGCTTTAACAAGATGTGCCAAGGAAACCGCCTCGCATAACGCACTGAGGTGGGATAATGAAACAACTCGAGTAAAGGCTTGCCCATGGTGTGTCACGCTACGGAATACGTCAGCGGATTAGATTGGTGTAAATATTATTCTCTCTATGGCAATATGTGGAAACTTATTTTGCAGAGCCAGACACTATCTTTGTGTTCAAAATCTTCTATGAAGTACTTGGAGGAGGAACCCGCCTTGCAATGTCAAAGACAATCTGCGCGCAGGACTCGTCGTCATTGAAGCTTGGTTCAGGGGCTACTGAGGGAGTCCTGGATTAGGGGGTGTTCGGATAGCCGGACTATACCTTCAGCCGGACTCCTGGACTATGAAGATACAAGATTGAAGACTCTGTCCCGTGTCCGGAAGGGACTTTCCTTGGCGTGGAAGGCAAGCTTGGCGATACAGATATGTAGATCTCCTACCATTGTAACCGACTCTATGTAACCCTAACCCTATCCGGTGTCTATATTAACCGGAGGGTTTTAGTCCGTAGGACGACATACACATCAACAATAATCATACCATAGGCTAGCTTCTAGGGTTTAGCCTCCTCGATCTCGTGGTAGATCTACTCTTGTACTACCCATATCATCAATATTAATCAAGCAGGACGTAGGGTTTTACCTCCATCGAGAGGGCCCGAACCTGGGTAAAACTTCATGTCCCTTACCTCCTATTACCATCCGGCCTAGACGCACAGTTCGGGACCCCCTACCCGAGATCCACCGGTTTTGACACCGACAATGCCTCCTGACATTAGGGTTGTGGCAGTGTCCCAAGGAGTTGAGCTCCGAGGTGTTGTTGTCACAATTTTATCGTTGCAGTTCTGGAATACCTGAGTTCGCCAACATCGAAAATCTCTTTTATGCAGTTGTTGGTGAGATAACCTCGACGCCACCTAGTACTGGGGCGGGAGTTCGGGAGTATTGCCATAACTCGTATAACAGATGCTTTTCGAAGGTTGAGGTAAACGATTTCCGAAGGTTTCTTGGTTATGTGTTGAAGGATGGATACAGCTGGATGTAGGATTTGCTAGTTTTGGGTGAGATATTATGCTTCCCCTGTATCCCCAACACCTGATTGCATAACCGGAAAGTTTCGGGAGTTTATAAGTGGGAATTCAAGTAGCTCTTAGAATATCTTTTCAACAAACACATGATATGATATGGGATCTATCATATGTTTGTTTCCGATTTATTCTGCAAGCCAATCCTTTGTTTTGTTTTAGAGTTGTGGTATTTGAGTTGCTTCAATGTCAAGTGTTGATTCCATATCTTTATACTAAGCGGTGTCCTCATCTTCCTATGTGAATGCTAATCCTTCTCGATCATCGAGTTTGTCATTTCAATTTCTTTTCAACCGGTGTGCTTCTCTTCAAGTGGATCCGATCATTTCAACATTAGCAAGATCAATTATCAGTTCTTCTCAACGGTGTTTGCTTCATTCAGATTCCTAATCAAGTATCCATCTTCTGGATGTGAAGTCTCTCCATTCTTTTTCGTCAATGTTCTTATCCGGTGATTCTCAGGAAGATGCTAAGGAAGCTTCAAGTTCGTCATTCTTCATTCTTTTCTTCTCCGGTGGTTTCAATTCAAACTTTCGATGTTGATCATTCCTTTCCTTATTTCAAATATCTTCTCATGTCGTTGCACCTCTTAATCATTCACCTCCCGCTATACATTTGTTCCGGAGTGCCGAAGATAGCTCAGAAGATTCATGTTTCCACTATGTTTTCGCTCAAGCTTTTTCGAGGATGTTATCTCAGATAAGTCATTTAATTAAACCGGTGCAATCTCTCTTTTAAATCATTTCAACGGTGTTTCTTTTGAGTGGGCCCTAAACCACAGGTCTTTTCCCAGGATCTTACCTGACTCTTATAATTTTTCCGGAGGTATTCTCAAATTCTTTTCAAAGTTTGACGTAAGAATGATTATCATCAGTCATATGTCTTTCTCCAAGATCTTTCAAATTCTTTTCATTGTCGGTTCAACCTTTCTATTTTTCATCCCAGAGTATCTCAACAATTCATGGTGGTGTTTCTCGTCGTCATTCTCAGATTTGAAGACCGAAGAAGATTGTCTCTCAATCTTGCTCCTTTCTCTCAGAGATGCGTAGTTCAAGCTTGCTGCCATCCTCTCATAATTGTTTTTGGTTGTGAGAATTCTTTTCACCTGTCCGGAGCAATTCAAGATTCTTTTCAATTTGATTCTCCGAAGGCCACCATTTCGGGTTTATTCATACTCAGCTTTCATCTTTTGTTCTCCAAATCTTACCGGCGCATCATTCAAATATTCTCTAATCAGCTCGTGACCTCTTCGTTCTCTTGTATCTAAATTTCCCCAAATATCCTTGTTCGTTTTCAAATTCTTACCGGTGATTCACCCTTTTACTTCGTTCATTTTTTTCAATTCTTACAGTGGTTCATTCAAGATTTCTTTTCCTTCATTATCATATCAATTTATCTGTTGTTTCAATCCTATCGGTCGTCCATTGAGTTTGCGCTATATCTATATTAATCCTTTTTCAACGAGAATAAGTAGTATGCCAAATCCGTTGCTTGTCATCAATTTAATTGGTGAAGGATATGCATAACATAATTCTTATTCTTCTTTCATCCAAGTGATTAATTCCTTATTCCGGAGGTTCATCAAAATTCTTGATTTCTTTTGTTCATCTTTCTTCCCGGAGTTCCAAGCTCTCTCAATTATAACATCACGAAGATCCTTCTAAATCATCGCAAAGGCTTCACCTTGTGTTTTCAACTTCTCTTTCCTGCCATTTGATCATCCTTTTGTTACCGGAGTTCTTCATGGAGGTTCTACATGATGGTTAAGCAAGGATTTAATTCCTTCCCGAAGTGTTCGTCGAGATTCTTTTCAGAGGAGTTCAAGCATTCTTCGTCTTGCATCCCAAAGTCCAATTCGTTCTATCTTATCTTTTGAAGTGGTGTTATGTCATTCTTGGTAATTTTCCTTCATGTTTCATGAATCACAAGTTATCAAGAATGAGGTATTTTAAATCCATCAATCTCTTCATTGGATTTATCTTGGGTTATATTTCACCTAAAGCTTCTCCTAAGGATTGTTGCTAATTATGGTGCTTATGAGTGACCCAAGTTCTTCATTTATCCTCCCGGTGAAATAAGTTTCTCGTCTCCTTGTTGATATCAATCCAATCTATTATTTTCGTTAGTGACAGAATTTCACCTCATAATTTTGGGATGTTTTCCATAAGGCCACAACAAGCTTACTCTTTTCGTTGTTGAATAATCCAACAACTCCATTCGACCCTTCTCCTAAAGATGTTTTTTCAAGCTCATTTGAGGCAGAAAATGTTGTTTTCCCCTCTGTTCTTTTGATTCCATTCTTACATTCGTTCCGGAGGCATTGTATTGTTTCTATATTCACCCATCATATCGTTTTGTCAAAGATCATGTTCTTTTCGTGCTTATCCATTCATCTGGAGTGTTGTATCCTCTGCTCAAGTTCGTTTGCCTTATCAAGTCTTGCATCTCTTTTCAACCGGAGTGCTGCCCGAATTTGTTCATCCTTGTTCCTCTTTCCTAACGGAGTGTTTTCAACTTCGTTCATCTCCGTTGTATTCTTTATTTCAAGTTGTTCAACTTTTCAAGGTTCTTTGGTTTCACTCCTTTGTCAAAGAAGCAACTTAGTTTTACCTCTTATCTTCCTCTTCCTTTTCCCTCCGGTGCCACCCTACATCTCAGGATGAGATCCTCTCGTAGTGGTGGAGTGTTGTAACGGCCCAAGACCATTGCGTCAGGTGTCTTCCAGTTATTCATTGTTGTTGCCTTGTCATTTGGTTATGTGTCATGCATTTCATATCATGTCATCATGTGCATCGCATTTGCATAAGTGTTCGTCTCATGCATCCGAGCTTTTTTCCCCATTGTCCGTTTTGGAATCCGGCGCTCCTACGTCCTCCGGCGCCTCCTTTCGCCTCTTTTCGTGTGTGGGTATTAAATGTTCTCGGATTGGACCGAGATTTGCCAAGCGGCTTTGGTATACTACTGGTAGACCGCCTGTCAAGTTTCGTGCCATTTGGAGTTCGTTTGATACTCCAACGGTTATCCGGGGAACCGTAAAGGCCTCATGTGTGTTGCAGCCCAACACCCCTCCAAAGTGGCCCAAAACCCATCCAAACCCCCTCTATCCTCTCGGCCGTTCGATCACGATCGCGTGGCCGAAAACCGCATCTCATTTGGACTTTTCTAGCTCCCTCTACCTATATATATGTGCCCCTCTTCGAAATTCGCGGTCTAACCCTAGCTCTCCCTCTCCCCGCCGCCGCCGGACATTTCTTCCACTGCCCGGACATGTCTTGCCGCTGCCCACGTCCAATCCCGCCGCGCCATGTGTCCACCCGCGCCCCACTTCGCTGCCGGGCCCGCGGAGCCCATCTCCGACCCGCTCCGGGCCGCGGCGGGCCCGATCCGCCCGAGCCGCCAGGATCCCGTGTCGCCCTCGCCGGACCTTGCGCCGCCCTTCACCGGAGTCCCGCGCCACCGCCCGGCCCGCCTGCTCGCCGGAGCTCCCGACCGCCGCCCTCCGCCGGCTATCTTCGCCACGCCCGCCGTCTTCACTGTCGACCCGCCCCGCCGCACTTGCTGGCCGCCGCCGCCCTTGCGCGCGCCGCCGCCCGGGGGGCCTTCTCCGCGCCTCGTCAACTCGCCGGAGCGTCCACCTCGCCTCGCCGGAGGCTGCTTCCTCGCTGGATCCAGGGAAGGTGGATGAGATCCACCAACCCCGGGAACCAAACAGGCGTTCGCGCCCCCGTCCCCGGATCTCTCCATCCCGCACCGCTCCGTCCCGATTCTCCGAGGTTGAATTTCTCTAAGTCCCCAAAGTTTCCAATATTTTGTGCCTATCTTCATCATGTCATAACTTTGTGCTCGTTGCTCTGTTTTGCATGCATGAGATATCAAAATGTTCATCAGGATGTCCTCTTCATTTTGTTCCATTGCACCATGCTTGTCTGAGTCCATCTTGATGCCCTAATTGTTGATGGAAGAGTGCAATAAAATGTTAGGTGCTGATTCTTATTAGTTTATGAGCATTTGTCATTTTTGCCATGATTATTGTGTGTTGCATATGGACTTGAGCTCTACATGTGTTTTGGGCTATGCCATGCCATCTTTACAGGGGTGTATGCCATGTATTTTTGTGATCAATGTGGTGACTAGCACAAGGATGCAAAGTAGCTCTCGCGATATTGCTGATTTCAGGGACTTAGAATTTCACTAAGTCATTTCCCTGATGTTATTTTTATGCCATGTATTCATGTTGATACAGAGAGATCATGCCTATTTTGAGTATGTTTAGTAAGTATGATTTGGACATATGGTTATGCTCTATCCATCCATGTCCTTGTTTGCATTTATGGAGTACCCTAGCATGACCCAATCTTGCTCTACTTTTGCAATAAAATGTTCCTGGCAGACTGTTTACGTGTTAATCAATTTTGCCAAGGTTGTTGTAGTTGATCCATGCATGCTATGAGATTGTTCTTGCCATGGTTAGCTTCTTGATCATGTCTTCTTGCTGGTAGTATGCTTAGTTTGTCGTGTAATGCCTTCTGTTGAGTGCATCGAGCTTGCAAACATGCCTTCATAACTATGTTTTTGCCATGTCCAGTTTTCTGCCAAGTCTGAATCTGTTAACGGAACTTGCTATGTTTACATGGGTGCCATCATATCTTTTGATCACTTTTGTCTTATGGTCAGTAAGGGACTTTTGTTATATGCTTTGAGTAGATTCATGCCATGCCTTTGCTTGCTATGTTCTGATCCTATAGCATGTTGATAGCTTGCTCTAAACATTGCTTCCTAATGTTAATTCCTGACATGTTAGTATTTTCACTAAGTCCGTGATGCTGATATCTTTTGCACTTTTTCCATGCTTGTTTGAACATGCTCTTGTGTGATTTAGCCGTAGCTCAGTGTTCATCTTTTGTCAAGCATCTTGAGTAGGTCACTGCCGTGTGCTTTGTTGCTATGTTGGAGTGCAGTAGCTTGGTTTCTTGTTGCATTCTAGATGGCATTGTGTTGTTAGTCGCAGAATTGTGCCATTCTTGTTTTGCTTGCCATTTGCAAACCGTGCATCTGATTCCGGTGATCTTTATATCGATTTCAACCGAAATCAACTCATCTTTCTAGAGGCGCACTTGGTTAGCCAAGTTGAGGCCTGATTCAATCTTTTCCTTCTGGAGCATGCATATGCATTGCATATTACATCCCGCATATCATGTGTCATGTTTTGCATCATGTTGCTTGCGCATTGCACCGTGGTTGATTGTTTTTTTCCTTTGCTTGTGTTCTTGATTTAGGTAGAGCTGGGAGACGAGTTCGTGATTGAGGAACCCGTTGAGTATGCTTACGAGGATCAAGTTTACATCAACTTAGAGAACTTTGCAGGCAAAATGACCATACCCTCGAAATCACTTCTATCTTTGCTTGCTACTTTCTCGCTCTATTGCTATGTTGTGATACCTACCACTTGCTATATCATGCCTCCCACATTGCCATGTCAAGCCTCTAACCCACCTTGTCCTAGCAAACCATTGTTTGGCTATGTTACCGCTTCGCTCAGCCCCTCTTATAGTGTTGCTAGTTGCAGGTGAAGATGGAGTTTGTTCCATGTTGGAACATGGTTATTGTTGGGATATCACAATATCTCTTATTTAATTAATGCATCTGTATACTTGGTAAAGGGTGTAAGGCTCGGCCTTATGCCTGGTGTTTTGTTCCACTCTTGCCGCCCTAGTTTCCGTCATACCGGTGTTATGTTCCTTGATTTTGCATCCCTTACGCGGTTGGGTGTTATGGGGACCCCTTGACAATTCGCTTTGAATAAAACTCCTCCAGCAAGGCCCAACCTTGGTTTTACATTTGCCTAACAACATAAACTTTTCCCTTGGGAGTAATTAACCCAAGGGTCATCTTTATTTTAACCCCCCCCCACCGGGCCAGTGCTTCTCTAAGTGTTGGTCCAACCTAAGCGATGTCCGGCACCCCCTGGGCAACCAGGGTCTATGCCAACCCGACGTCTTGCTCATCCGGTGTGCCCTGAGAACGAGATATGTGCAGCTCCTATCGGGATTTGTCGGCACATTCAGGTGGCTTTGCTGGTCTTGTTTTACCATTGTCGAAATGTCTTGTAACCGGGATTCCGAGTCTGATCGGGCCGTCCTGGGAGAAGGAATATCCTTCATTCACCGTGAGAGCTTGTGATGGGCTAAGTTGGGACACCCCTACAGGGTTTTGAACTTTCAAAAGCCATGCCCGCGGTTATGGGCAGATGGGAATTTGTTAATATTCGGTTGTAGAGAACTTGACACTTAACTTAATTAAAATGCATCAACCGCGTGTGTAGCCGTGATGGTCTCTTCTCGGCGGGGTCCGGGAAGTGAACATGGTTTTGGAGTTATGTTTGAACGTAAGTAGATTCAGCATCACTTCTTGGTCATTTCTAGTTCACGACCGTGCTTTGCTTCTCTTCTCGCTCTCATTTGCGTAAGTTAGCCACCATATATGCTAGTGCTTGATGCAGCTCCACCTCACTACCTTTTCCTACCCATAAGCTTAGATAGTCTTGATTGCGAGGGTGTGAGATTGCTGAGTCCCCGTGACTCACATATTACTTCCAAAACAGTTGCAGGTGCCGATGATGCTTGTGCAGATGACGCAACTGAGCTCAAGTGGGAGCTCGATGAAGATCGTGTTCGTTGTGGGGTTTCATTTCCTTTAGATCAGTAGTGGAGCCCAGTTGGGGCGATCGGCGATCAATTGCATTAGGGGTTGTCTTTCTTTATTTGGTTCCGTAGTCGGACCTTGATTTTATTCTGGATGATGTAATGCTATATTCATGTATTGTGTGAAGTGGCAATTGTAAGCCAACTCTTTATCCCTTTCTTATTCAGTACTTGGGATGTGTAAAGATTACCCCTCCTGCGACATGCCTACTATGCGGTTATGCCTCTAAGTCGTGCTCCGACACGTGGGAGATATAGCCGCATCGTGGGTGTTACATAAAGTTGTTATTTATATTTCCTTATATCATGATAAATGTTTATTATTCATGCTAGAATTTTATTAATCGGAAATTTGATACATGTGTGGATACATAGACAAAACACCGTGTCCCTAGTAAGCCTGTACTAAACTAGCTCGTTGATCAAAGATGGTTAAGTTTCCTTACCATAGACATGTGTGGTCATTTCATTAATGGGATCACCTCATTAGGAGAATGATGTGATGGACAAGACCCATCCGTTAGCTTAGCATAATGAACGTTAAGTTTTATTGCTATTGCTTTCTTCATGACTTATACATATTCCTTTGACTATGAGATTATGCAACTCCCGGATATCGGAGGAATACCTTGTGTGCTATCAAACGTCACAACATAACTGGGTGATTATAAAGATGCCCTATAGGTATCTCCGAAGGTGTTTGTTGGGTTGGCATAGATCGAGATTAGGATTTGTCACTCCAAGTATCGGAGAGGTATCTCTAGGACCTCTCGGTAGTGCACATCATAATAAGCCTTGCAAGCAATGTGACTAATGAGTTAGTTGTGGGATGATGCATTACAGAACGAGTAAAGTGACTTGCCGATAACGAGATTGAACTAGGTATGGAGATACCGACGATCGAATCTCGGGCAAGTAACAGACCGATGACAAAGGGAATAACGTATGTTGTCATTATGGTACGACCGACAAAGATCTTCGTAGAATATGTGGGAACCAATATGAGCATCCAGGTTCTGATGTTGGTTATTAACCGTAGAGGTATCTCGGTCATGTCTACATAGTTCTCGAACCCGTAGGGTCCGCACGCTTAACGTTCGATGACGATTTTGTATTATATGAGTTATGTGATTCGGTGACCGAATGTTGTTCGGAGTACTGGATGAGATCACAGACATGACGAGGAGTCTCAAAATGGTCCAGAGGTAAAGATTCATATATAGGACGATAGTATTCGGGCACTGGAAGTGTTCTGGGGGTACCGGGTATGTATCGGGTCACGGGAAGGGGTTCCGGGCAAACCCCGGCAAGCTATATGGGCCTAATGGGCCAAGAGTTGGACAAACCAGCCCGAAAAGGGGTTGGTACGCCCCCTATAGGCCGAATAGGAGGAGAATGAAAGGAAGGGAAGGGAGAAGGAAAGGGGAGGATTCGCCCCCCCCCTTCCTTCCCCTCCCCCTCTCTTTCCTTCCCCCTTCGATGGATATGGGAGGGGGAGGCCGACTAGGAGGAGGCGCACAAGTAGGATTACTCCTACTTGGGGTGCCCCTTGCAGCCCCTCTCCCTCTCCCACCTATATATATGTAGGGGCACCACTAGAACACACAACATTGATTCCTAGCCGTGTGCGGCCCCCCTCCATAGTTTACGCCTCCGCTCATATTCACGTAGTGCTTAGGCGAAGCCCTGCACGGATTACTTCACCATCACCGTCACCACACCGTCGTGCTAATGGAACTCTCCCTCGACACTTTGTTGGATCAAGAGTTCGAGGGACATCATTGAGCTGAACGTGTGCAGAACTCGGAGTGTCGTACGTTCGGTGCTTGACCGGTCGGAACAAGAAGAAGTTCGACTACATCAACCGCGTTGTCAAACGCTTCCGCTTTCGGTCTACGAGGGTACGTGGACACACTCTCCCCCTCTTGTTTCTATGCATCTCCTAGATAGATCTTGCGTGAGCGTAGGATTTTTTTTGAAATTGCATGCTACGTTCCCCAACAGTGGCATCCGAGCCAGGTCTATGCGTAGCTGATATGCACGAGTAGAACACAAATAGTTGTGGGCGGTGATCGTCATACTGCTTACCACCAGTGTCTTATTTTGATTCGGCGGTATTGTTGGATGAAGCAGCCTGGAGCAACCTTATATGACCACGTTCATGAGACCGATTCCACTGACAGACATGCAACTAGCTTTGCATAAAGGTGGCTGGCGGGTGTCTACTTCTCCAACTTTATTTGAATTGAATTTGACCGCCGCCGGTCCTTGTTGAAGGTTAAAACAGGAAACTTGAGAAATCACCATTGTGGTTTTGATGCGTAGGTAAGAACGGTTCTTACTAGAAGCCCGTAGCAGCCACGTAAAACTTGCAACAACAAAGTAGAGGACATCTAACTTATTTTTGCATGGCATGTTGTGATGTGATATGGTCAAGACATGATGTGATATACATTATTGTATGAGATGATCATGTTTTGTAAAAGTTATCGGCAACTGGCAGGAGCCTGATAGTTGTCGCTTTATTGTATGAAATGCAAACGCCATGTAATTGCTTTACTTTATCACTATGCATTAGCGATAGTTGTAGAAGCAATAGTTGGCAAGACGACAACGACGCTAGGATCGAGATCAAGGTGTCAAGCCGGTGGCGATGGAAATCATAACGGTGCTTTGGAGATGGAGATCAAAGGCACAAGATGATGATGGCCATATCATGTCACATATTTTGATTGCATGTGATGTTTATCTTTTATGCATCTTATTTTGCTTAGTATGGCGGTAGCATTATAAGATGATCCATCACTAAAAATTCAAGATATAAGTGTTCTCCCTGAGTATGCACCATTGCGACAGTTCGTCATGCTGAGACACCACGTGATGATCGGGTGTGATAAGCTCTACGTTCACATACAACGGGTGCAAGACAGTTTTGCACATGCGGAATACTCGGGTTAAACTTGACGAGCCTAGCATGTACAGGCATGGCCTCAGAACACTGGAGACCGAAAGGTCGAACATGAATCATATAGTAGATATGATCAACATAGAGATGTTCACCATTGAAACTACTCCATCTCACGTGATGATCGGACATGGTTTAGTTGATATGGATCACGTGATCATTTAGATGACTCGAGGGATGTCTATATAAGTGGGAGTTCTTAAGTAATATGATTAATTGAACTTAATTTATCATGAACTTAGTCCTGATAGTATTTGCATATCTATGTTGTAGATCAATAGCTCGCGTTTATGTAACATCCCAAATTTCCAATTTGGAATGTTATACATTAGATCATCAATGCATATCATATTTCTTTTGCATTTTGGTTGATCCTAGAAATTCTACGCAACTCAATGACCCACGGAGAGAGTTGAGGATTTCAATATTTTCATATTTGAGTTCTCTCAAATTTTGAGAATAGGATTATTTGATTTTATTTATTTTATCATCAATTATTTCAAATACAGAAATATGAGAGAGGGAATAAAATGACTTTCCCAAAATAAAGAAATATTGAGGATTTAATAGTAAAATCAAATAAGATTTTATTTCGGAGTTTTTCGGTGTTTTATTTGAAATTAGGAAAAAATGCATTTTTCAAAATTGCATTTAGGTCCCAAATAAATGTTCACCTTGTGAGGCTTGATTTTAGAAGCACGTGAAAATTTATTTCGGAAATTTTGGAGTCCGTTTAGTATTTCTTTTTTCTTTTCTTCCGAGCGGAATATTTTAAAAAAACGCGTCACGCGCCGACTAGGCCAAGGCCCAGCCGACGGCCCACCCAGCCGCCTGCGTCTCCCTCCAGGAGACCGGAGCCGCGCCGCCGCCCGAGTCCGGCTCGGGGCCGCCGCCGTGCCCCTCCCCCAAGGCAGCACCCCCTCCCTCTCTTAAATACCGAGCCACCCCGCCGCCCCTCACCTCACCCCGCCCCGCTGCTCGCCAAGCCGCAGCCGCCCAGCCGCCTGTGCTGCCGCTGCCGCCGCCGCCGCTGCCACTGCTCGCCAAGCCGCAGCCGCCCCTCACCTCACCCCGCCCCGCTGCTCGCCAAGCCGCAGCCGCCCAGCCGCCTGTGCTGCCGCCGCCGCCGCCGCCGCTGCCTCGGTTTTCTTTTTTTCGAAACCCTAGATTGGTTTATTTCTCTGGTTTATTTAATTAGTGAACGTTCCCCGATTCGTTCGTTTTAACGAACGCGTTCATCGTTTAGTTTCAGATAACGAACGCTCGTTCGTTAATCTGTTCTTCATTTTTCTTTTCTCGGATTAAATCCGTGATTTTTCTGATTGCGATTCCTGATCTGATTTTCGTTTTAGTTTAACTTTTCGCTCGTTTATCGGAATCAGGCGATTCAAGCGCCTAGGAATTCGTCTCGAAACCCTCTATCTGTTTAACCAACCTAAACAAGATTTTGCTACTGTAAAATTTGCTCTAGATCCAGATTGCTAGAACGAAGTTGTTTTCTTTCGCCGTTTGTTTTTCGTTGCTTCGCTCGATTTGATTCTTTTTGCCAACCGGAGTTCTTAAGTTGAACCTTCTGGTTAGATCTCTTATTTGAGTTTTACCTGTGCTTTAGATGAGTACTTATTGTATGCTTGTTTGTTTGTCTGCTATAGAGTACCCGAAGTGCGCCGCCTGTTACTTCGAATCGTTAGGTTTCGCGAATCATCAGCAAGGCAAGTAACACTTTGGTCATACCTTCTCTACTACCCAGTTTTATTGCATTAGATCAATCCACACACATTGCATGATTAGGATCTAATTAAATTGTGGGATGGGAAGTAGATGAGGTAGCGCCTATTACCAGTTTATTTTTCAAACCTTTGGGAGTTACTTCTACGTTTGCTTATCATGCCATGCTATGCTAGTAGACCTGGATTGGGTGAGTGAAATCCATTGACAGATGTGAGATTGTTAATTAATGGTTTATCTAAGGTGGCAACTTAAACACACATCTGGGTGGATTGAGGCACCTGGGTATTCCAGGACTTGCCTGTTTTCTTTTGGACCGCCACCCAGGCTCAAAGGGATCATAAGACTATTCATACTAGAAACTTCCGTGTGCAGCCACAAGCTATTATGGGCTCTAGCATAGTTGACTAAGTTGTGTGAACTCTTACAGTGGTAGAATAGCATATGTAGGGGATGTAGGTGGTACGGTCTACCCGATCGTAAGGTGCTAGTGCTTCTGAAAGACTATGTCTCGGTCATCCGTCTTCTCAAACACCCTGTAGTGCGAGGAACCAAACGGAGGCGATCGAGTCTTGTGGGGAAAAGTGCGCAAACCTTTGCAGAGTGTAACAAACTAATCATGATTAGCCGTGTCCCCGGTTATGGACATCTTGAGTATCTAGTACTTGCATTATCATGTGAATCTCAACATGTTACTCTAAATTAATTTTGTTGGGTTATGCTTAATGATGATGCTTAATTGGGATTGAGAATGCTGTCAACCATTCTCAATGTTTCACAACTACCATGATAGTAAAATGAAATTATTCCTTTAAAGTAGGGAAAAATTGGCTTTATGCAAAAACTGTAACCATAGAGCTTTCCACCAGCCAAATATGCATATAGTATAGCTGTTTCATTCCATTACTCTCTATGTGTTACCTTGCCAGCATATTCCATGTGCTGACCCATTTTCGGGCTGCAACGTTAATGTTGCAGACTTTTCAGACGACGATTAAGGGGTTTTTAGGTCGTGGTTCTATACTCAGTGATGCCGTTAGAGTTGATGGACTCACTTTTCTTCCAAGCCTTCCGATGTTATCGTCATTAGATGGCCTTAAGCCATATTTATTGTAATAAGTTCTCTTCTGAGACACTCGATGTAATAAGTGTGTGATTGCTACTCTGCTATAAATCCTCTGAGTACTGTGTGGTGTCAGCATTACTGATCCAGGGATGACACCGGAGCACAGAGATCAGACTGTTTGAGGTCTGGTTGCTACAGAGATGGTATCAGAGCACACGCTGACTGTAGGACACGACCACTAAGCTAAAAGACCTAGATCACTATTCACTCTCTTCTCTTCTGACTCCTCATCTTTTCTACTCTTTAGGATGGCGAATGCAAGGAACAAGTTCACACAACCGGATGAAGATACACCCTTTGGACGACACTTGAAGGAAGTCACTAGATACCTGAACATAGGAGTACCAAGCTTCACGGGAACCTACAACGCCACTTTACCTGAAGAAGAGCGTTGGATGATTCAATTTCAAGTTCCAGGAAAGACGTTCATGCCACTCACTGAGCCCATAGAGTTTTCTTTTGATGCACCAACTTGGAGTCTAGGAAAGAGCATGGCAGCTCACATCGCCATGGGACGCATTGGAGAAGTCTACCGCAAGGATCTCAAGGATACTATCTACCAGATTTGTGGGCGCCGAGATGAACACTGGGAGATGATCAGCACCAGGAAGGATAGATCAATCGCAACTTTTATCCAGGAATTAAACCAGCACATTCGACGCCAGGAGAACCAGATGTGTGCCGACATGATAGATCTGAAGAAGGCTAAGACAAGAATCAAGGAACTGGAGGAAGAACTCAAGGCTACAGGTGAAGATTATGAAGAAGAAATTGAAGTATTGGTGGAGAAGAATGATGACCTGATCAAGAAGATTGCAATATTTATGGGAGGCCCGACACCAGTAGATGAAGACGAAGAAGCCAAGGAAATTAACCCAGAAGACTACATCATCATCGACGGCACCGACTCGAAACCAGACAGTAGCGATGATGACTATGTTGATGAAGCTGGAGCAGATATCATGGAGTCAATGACCAAAGAATATTTCTAGTAGACCACCTCCTCAGTAGTAGTAGTCCACCATGTAAATATAGTAGCCCGAGCACTTTTGCGACAGTTAGATCGATTGTATGCTGTTGTTTGATTGAATGAAGTGAATTGTTTGCTTTTGCCTCATGTGCATATGGGTAGTGTTTTCTCTTTAGACCCCCTCTATTCTTATATCTCATCTTTTCTAAACCCTAAGATGCCTCCAAGACGTGACCCCGGATTTTCCTTCTCACCGGAGCTCACCCAGTTGATCCAGCAGCAGAACACATTGATGCAGTTGCTAGTCCAGAATCAGAATCAGGGGAACAACAACAACAACCCACCACCACCACCACCTGTTGACCACTTAGCCCGTTTTCTTAGGCTAAATCCGCCGGTGTTTTCCAGTAGCACCGAGCCGATAGTAGCAGATGATTGGCTCCGCAAGACAGCTAGGGAGTTGATCACAGCAAGATGCACAGATGCAGAGAAGGCGAAGTTTGCCGCACATCAGTTAGAAGGACCCGCAACATCATGGTGGGAGAATTTCACAACCACTTTCCCAGTAGACACTGTCACATGGGACCAGTTTCAGCAGGCTTTCCTACTACCCATGTTTCAGCAGGAGCTATGGCCATGAAGAAGCGTGAGTTTCATAACTTGCGCCAAGGAGGATGGACAGTTGGCCAGTATGTGAAGGAATTTAGTAAGTTAGCATGTTATGCCCCAAATGACATCGCTACGGATGCAGCTAAGTAAGAGAAGTTTCTGGAAGGACTGAATGATGAGTTGAGCATGCAGTTGATGGTAGCCACCTTCAACAACTACCAGGAGTTGGTAGATCGTGCTCTTACGATTGAAGGGAAGCAGCAGCAAATTGAGAATCACAAGAGGAAGTATGGACAAGGAAAGTACAATTCAGGAGCTCAGCAGAAGCCACGTTTTACCCCTAGACCAGGAGGACATTTTCAGCATACCCATGGAGGAGGTAGCTCGCACAATCACAATGGCACCAAGAATGGTAATGGCAATGGAGGAAGCAACGGCCAGAACCGCACCAACCCCTCAACCCCAGACAAGAAGGACTTGAGCCAAGTCACTTGCTATAAGTGTTCGAAGACCGGACATTATGCCAATGAATGTCCTGAAGGCCAAAATGGCAATGGAAGTTCTGGGAAGAAGCCGAACCCTTTCAACAGGGGACAGGTGAACCACTTAAGCATGGAGGAGGTTGAAGCTCAGCCCGATGCAGTAATAGGTAAGTTTTTGGTTAAGTCATTTACTGCACTAGTTCTTTTTGATACTGGTGCATCGCATTCATACATCTCAAGGGGATTTGTGGATAAGTATAACCTACCAACCCAAGCCCTTAGGTCACCCATGTTAGTAACCTCGCCCGGAGCAGAATATGTGGCTAGTCTATGGTGTGATTGGTTACCATTAAGGATTGGTAACTATGTTTTTCCCTCAGACCTAATAGTTTTGGAATCTCAAGGATTGGATGTGATATTAGGCATGGATTGGTTATCAAAGTATGAAGGAAATATTGAATGTGCTAGTAAGTCAATTTTGCTTACTACCCTAGAAGGGAGAAGGATCAAGTATGTATCCCGGCATGTGCCAAAGAGGGCCCAGGTAAATTGCCTAACATGAGTTGTGCAAGAGGAAGTACCAATGGTAAGGGATTTCCCTGATGTATTTCCAGAAGAGTTGCCAGGCATGCCACCGGATAGAGATATTGAGTTTTTGATTGAGCTATTGCCAGGCACAGGGCCAATATCAAAGAAACCATATAGGATGCCAGCAAAGGATTTGGTGGAAATTAAGAAGCAGATTAAGGAGTTACTGGATAAGGGATATATTCGCCCAAGTTCTTCACCTTGGGGATCGCCAGTACTTCTAGTGGAGAAGAAGGATGGATCGTTAAGTATGGTTGTTGATTATCGAGGATTGAATGAAGTAACGATCAAGAACAAGTACCCACTACCAATGATCAACGATCTGTTTGATCGATTGCAAGGAGCTAAGGTATTTTCCAAGATCGATCTGCGATCAGGATACCACCAGTTGAAGATTCGAGAACAGGATATTCCTAAGACAGCTTTTACCACTAGGTATGGGCTGTATGAGTACACGGTTATGTCATTTGGTCTGACTAACGCACCTGCCTATTTTATGAACATGATGAACAAAGTGTTTATGGAGTTTTTGGATAAGTTCGTCGTAGTGTTCATTGATGATATCCTGGTTTATTTGAAGAATGAAGAGGAACATAAGGAGCATTTGCGTTTGGTACTTGGAAAACTCAGAGAACATCAATTATATGCCAAGTTCAGCAAATGTGAGTTTTGGTTGAAGGAAGTAGGATTCCTCGAACATGTTATATCTGGAGAAGGTATAGCAGTAGATCCCGCTAAAGTTGAAACCATGACCACGTGGGAATCCCCAACAACAGTTGGAGAGATCCGGAGTTTTCTTGGACTCGCAGGATACTACCGGAGATTTATTGAGAATTTCTCAAAGATTGTGAAGCCTATGACTGAGTTGTTGAAGAAGGATACCAAGTTCATATGGACAGAGGAGTGTGAGGCTAGTTTCCAGGATTTGAAGAAACGTTTGGTTACCTCACCAGTGTTGATTTTGCCAGACCAGACCAAAGATTATGAGGTGTACTGCGACGCTTCACGTCGAGGACTTGGAGCAGCGCTTATGCAGGAAGGGAGAGTTGTTTCATATGCCTCAAGACAACTGAAGCCTCATGAGTTGAATTATGCTACGCATGATTTGGAGTTAGCAGACGTAGTGCATGCCTTGAAAACATGGAGACATTTTCATTGGAAATCATTGTGAGGTGTACACGGATCATAAGAGTTTGAAGTACATCTTCACACAGAAGGAGTTGAATCTCAGACAATGGAGATGGTTGGAGCTTATCAAGGATTATGGTATGAAATTGCATTATCACCCTGGAAAGGCTAATGTAGTAGCTGACGCATTAAGCCGCAAGAGCCATGTCAATACATTAATGATGGGAGAAATACCCAAGGAGTTAGCAGAAAATCTTCATGGACTATGTTTGAAAATAGTTCCGAGAGGCTATGTAGCAGCATTGGAGATTCAGTAAACTTTGATGGATAGAATCAGAGAAGCTCAGAAAGCTGACAAAGAGATTGCCGCTATAAAGGAGAAACTGAGCAAAGGAAAAGCTAAAGGATTTCATGAGGATGAACACGACACCCTATGGTTTGAAGACCGTGTTTACGTGCCCAATGACCCGGAGATCGGGAAGTTGATACTACAAGAGGCACACGGCTCACCATATTCGATTCACCCAGGAAACACCAAGATGTATTTGGATTTGAAGGATATTTTCTGGTGGACCGGAATGAAGAAGGATATTGCGGAGTATGTAGCAGTTTGTGATGTATGCCAGAGAGTAAAGGCAGAGCATCAGAAGCCAGCAGGATTGTTACAACCATTGCCGATACCCGAATGGAAGTGGGATAAGATAGGCATGGATTTTATCACGGGATTGCCTAGGACTCGTTCAGGCTATGACTCAATTTGGGTTGTAGTCGATCGATTGACGAAAGTAGCTCATTTCATCCCAGTAAAGACCACTTACACCAGTGCTAAGTTGGCAAAGATATACATGACCAGGATCATATGTCTACATGGAGTTCCAAGGAGTATCGTATCAAATAGAGGAACCCAGTTTACCTCAAAGTTCTGGAAGCAGTTGCATGAAACTTTGGGAACCAGGCTAGAATTCATTACAGCTTTTCATCCACAGACAGATGGACAGACCGAGAGAGTCAATCAAATTTTGGAGGATATGCTGAGAGCTTGTGCGCTAGATTATGGATCTAGTTGGGACGACAATTTGCCATATGCAGAGTTCTCTTACAACAACAGTTACCAAACCAGTTTAAAGATGGCCCCTTTCAAAGCCTTGTACGGAAGGAGGTGCAGGACACCGTTGTCATGGGACGAAGTTGGAGACTGTCAGTTGTTTGGTCCTGACTTGATTAAAGAGTCTGAACAGAAGGTGAAGTTGATTCGCGATAGGCTCAAGGTCCAGACAGAAGAGTTATGCGGATTCTAAACGCAAGGAGACAGTTTACGAAGTTGGAGATAGAGCTTATCTTCGAGTATCTCCACTTCGGGGAACAAAGCATTTTGGTGTTAAAGGGAAGTTAGCACCACGATTTGTAGGAGCATATCGAGTATTGGAACGTATGGGGGAAGTAGCCTACAAGTTGGAATTGCCCGAAGGATTGTCAGGAGTTCATGATGTGTTCCACGTTTCTCAGCTAAAGAAGTGTCACGTGGAGATAGCTGACATACCGTTGAGAGATACAGTGCCTTTGGAAACTATTCAGTTGGATAACGATTTGACCTACGTGGAGAAGCCAGTTAAGATCCTCGAGTTTGCCAACCGAGTTACTCACAGCAAGGTTATCAAGTTTTGCAAAGTTCAGTGGAGCCACCACTCAGAGGATGAAGCCACCTGGGAGCGAGAGGAAGACTTGCTCAAAGACCACCCTCACCTATTTTCTAGCCAACCCGAATCTCGAGGGCGAGATTCATCTTAAGGGGGGTAGGTTTGTAACATCCCAAATTTCCAATTTGGAATGTTATACATTAGATCATCAATGCATATCATATTTCTTTTGCATTTTGGTTGATCCTAGAAATTCTATGCAACTCAATGACCCACGAAGAGAGTTGGGGATTTCGATATTTTCATATTTGAGTTCTCTCAAATTTTGAGAATAGGATCATTTGATTTTATTTATTTTATCATCAATTATTTCTAATACAGAAATATGAGAGAGGGAATAAAATGACTTTCCCAAAATAAAGAAATATTGAGGATTTAATAGTAAAATCAAATAAGATTTTATTTCGGAGTTTTTCGGTGTTTTATTTGAAATTAGGAAAAATGCGTTTTCCAAAATTGCATTTAGTCCCAAATAAATGTTCACCTTATGAGGCTTGATTTTAGAAGCCCGTGAAAATTTATTTCAGAAATTTTGGAGTCCGTTTAGTATTTCTTTTTTCTTTTCTTCCGAGCGGAATATTTTAAAAAAAACGCGCCGCACGCCGACTGGGCCAAGGCCCAGCCGACGGCCCACCCCGCCGCTTGCGTCTCCCTCCAGGAGACCGGAGCCGCGCCGCCGCCTGAGTCCGGCCCGGGGCCGCCGCCGTGCCCCCTCCCCCAAGGCAGAACCCCCCTCCCTTTCTTAAATACCGAGCCGCCCCTCACCTCACCCCGCCCCGACGCCCGCCAAGCCGCAGCCGCCCCTCCGCCTGCGCTGCTGCCGCCGCCGCCACCGCTGTCGCTGCTGCGCCGCCCCGCATAGCCGCCGCCGCCGCCGGAGCCCCGCCCCGCCCGCCGGAGTACCTCGCCGGAGGTATAGCCGCCGCCGTTCGCGTTCGGTTTTAAAAAAAACTGCCTCCGTTTTTTTTTTGAAACCCTAGATCGGTTTATTTCTCTGGTTTATTTAATTAGTGAACGTTCCCCGATTCGTTCGTTTTAACGAACGTGTTCACCGTTTAGTTTCAGATAACGAACGTTCGTTCGTTAATCTATTCTTCGTTTTTCTTTTCTTGGATTAAATCCACGATTTTTCTGATCGCGATTCCTGATATGCTTTTCGTTTTAGTTTAACTTTTCGCTTGTTTATCGGAATCAGGCGATTCAAGCGCCTAGGGATTCATCTCGAAACCATCTATCCGTTTAACCAACCTAAACAAGATTTTGCTACTGTAAAATTTTCCCTAGATCCAGATTGCTAGAGCAAAGTTGTTTTCTTTCGCCGTTTGTTTTTCGTTGCTTCGCTCGATTTGATTCTTTTTGCCAACCGGAGTTCTTAAGTTGAACCTTCTGGTTAGATCTCTTATTTGAGTTTTACCTGTGCATTAGATGAGTACTTATTGTATGCTTGTTTGTTTGTCTGTGATAGAGTACCCGGAGTGCGCCGCCTGTTACTTCGAATCGTTAGGTTTCGCGGATCATCAGCAAGGCAAGTAACACTTTGATCATACCTTCTCTACTACCCAGTTTTATTGCATTAGATCAATCCACACACATTGCATGATTAGGATCTAATTAAATTGTGGGATGGGAAGTAGATGAGGTAGCGCCTATTACCAGTTTATTTTTCAAACCTTTGGGAGTTACTTATACATTTGCTTATCATGCCATGCTATGCTAGTAGACGTGGATTGGGTGAGTGAAATCCATTGACAGATGTGAGATTGTTAATTAATGGTTTATCTAAGGTGGCAACTTAAACACACATCTGGGTGGATTGAGGCACCTGGGTATTCCAAGACTTGCCTGTTTTCTTTTGGACCGCCACCCAGGCTCAAAGGGATCATAAGACTATTCATACTAGAAACTTCCGTGTGCAGCCACAAGCTATTATGGGCTCTAGCATAGTTGACTAAGTTGTGCGAACTCTTACAGTGGTAGACTAGCAGATGTAGGGGATGTAGGTGGTACAATCTACCCGATCGTAAGGTGCTAGTGCTTCTGAAAGACTATGTCTTGGTCATCCGTCTTCTCAAACACCATGTAGTGCGAGGAACCAAACGGAGGCGATCGAGTCTTGTGGGGAAAAGTGTGCAAACCTCTGCAGAGTGTAACAAACTAATCATGATTAGCCGTGTCCCCGGTTATGGACATCTTGAGTATCTAGTACTTGCATTATCATGTGAATCTCAACATGTTACTCTAAATTAATTTTGTTGGGTTATGCTTAATGATGATGCTTAATTGGGATTGAGAATGCTGTCAACCATTCTCAATGTTTAACAACTACCATGATAGTTAAATGAAATTATTCCTTTGAAGTAGGGAAAAATTGGCTTTACGCAAAAACTCTAACCATAGAGCTTTCCACAAGCCAAATATGCATATAGGATAGCTATTTCATTCCATTACTCTCTATGTGTTACCTTGCCAGCATATTCCATGTGCTGACCCATTTTTGGGCTGCAACGTTAATGTTGAAGACTTTTCAGACGACGATTAAGGGGTTTTTAGGTCGTGGTTCTATACTCAGTGATGTTGTTGGAGTTGATGGACTCACTTATCTTCCAAGCCTTCCGTTGTTATCGTCATTAGATGGCCTTAAGCCATATTTATTGTAATAAGTTCTCTTCTGAGACACTCGATGTAATAAGTGTGTGATTGCTACTCTGCTATAAATCCTCCGAGTACTGTGTGGTGTCAGCATTACTGATCCAGGGATGACACCGGAGCACATAGATCAGACTGTTTGAGGTCTGGTCGCTACAGTTTAGCTCCCTGTTTTATTTTTGATATGTTCCTAGAGAAAACTAAGTTGAAAGATGATAGTAGCAATGATGCGGACCGGGTCCGTGATCTGAGGATTATCCTCATTGCTACACAGAAGAACTATGTCCTTGATGCACCGCTAGGTGATAGACCTATTACAGGAGCAGATGCCAATGTTATGAATGTTTGACAAGCTCGATATGATGACTACTTGATAGTTTAAGTGCACCATGCTTTACGGCTTAGAACCGGGACTTCAAAAACATTTTGAACGCCATGGAGCATATGAGATGTTCCAAGAGTTTAAATTGGTATTTTAGGCTCATGCCCGTGTTAAGAGGTATGAGACCTGTGACAAGTACTTTGCCTACAAGATGGAGGAGAATAGCTCAGCTAGTGAGCATATGCTCAGAAATGTTTGGGTACTACAATCGCTTGAATGAAGTGGGAGTTAATCTTCCAGATAAGATAGTGATTGACAGAGTTCTCTAGTCACTGTCACCAAGTTACTAAAACTTCGTGATGAACATAAGCATGTGATAACAAAAACGATTCCCGAGCTTTTCGCAACGCTGAAATCGGCGAAGGTAGAAATCAAGAAATAGCATCAAGTGTTGAAGGTTAACAAGACCACTAGTTTCAAGAAAAAGGGCAAAGGAAAATAAAAGGGAACTTCAAGAATAATGACAAGCAAGTTGCCACTCCCATGAAGAAGCCCAAAGCTAGACCTAAGCCTGAAACTGAGTGCTTCTACTTCAAAGGGAATGGTCACCGGAAGCAGAACTACCCCAAATACTTGCAGATAAGGAGCATGGCAAAGTGAACAAAGGTATATTTGATATATATGTTATTGATGTGTACTTTACTAGTGTTCATAGCAACCCCAGGGTATTTGATACCGGTTCAGTTGCTAAGATTAGTAACTCAAAACAAGAGTTGCAAAATGAACAAAGACTAGTTAAGGGCAAGGTGACGATGTGTGTTGGAATTGATTCCAAGGTTGAAAAGATCACCATCGCACACTCCCTTTACCTTCAGGATTAGTGTTGAACCTAAAATAAATGTTATTTGGTGTTTGCGTTGAGCATGAATATGATTGGATCATGTTTATTGCAATACGTTTATTCATTTAAGTCAAAGAATAATTGTTATTTTGTTTACATGAATAAAACCTTCTATGATCATACACTCAATATAAACGGTTTATTGAATCTTGATCGTAGTGATACACATATTCATAATATTGATGCCAAAAGATGCAAAGTTGATAATGATAGTGCAACATATTTGTAGCACTGCCATTTAGGTCATATTGGTGTAAAGCGCATGAAGAAACTCTATGCAGATGGGCTTTTGGAGTCACTTGATTATTAATCATTTGATACTTGCGAACCATGACTCATGGGCAAGATGACTAAAACTCTGTTCTCCGGAATAATGGAGTGAACCACTAACTTATTAGAAATAATACATACTGATGTATGCGGTTCGATGAGTGTTGAGGCTCGCGGCGGGTATCATTATTTTCTGACCTTCACAGATGATTTGAGAAGATATGGGTATATCTACTTAATGAAACACATGTCTGAAATATTTGAATAGTTCAAAGAATTTTAGAGTGAAGTGGAGAATCATCATAACAAGAAAATAAAGTTTCTACGATCTGATTGCGGAGGCGAATATTTGAGTTACGAGTTTGGCCTTCATTTAAAACAATGTGGAATAGTTTCACAACCCATGCCACCTGGAACACCACAGCGTAATGGTGTGTCCGAATGTTGTAACCATACTTTATTGGATATAGTGTGATCTATGATGTCGCTTACCGATTTACCACTATCATTTTGGGGTTATGCATTAGAGACAACTGCATTCACGTTAAATAGGGCACCATCTAAATCCGTTGAGAAGACATTGTATGAACTATGGTTTGGCAAGAAACCTAAGTTGTCGTTTCTTAAAGTTTGGGGTTGCGATGCTTATGTGAAAAAGCTTCAGCCTGATAAGCTCGAACCCAAATCGGAGAAGTCTGTCTTCATAGGATACCCAAAAGAAACTATTGGGTAACCTTCTATCACAGATCCAAAGGCAAGATCTTTCTTGCTAAGAATGGATCCTTTATAGAGAAGGGGTTTCTCTCGAAAGAACTGAGTGGGAGGAAAGTAGAACTTGATGAGGTAATTGTACCTTATCTTGAATTGGAAAGTAGCTCATCATAGAAAACCATTCCCATGATGCCTACACCAACTAGTGAGGAAGCTAATGATAATGATCATGAAACTTCAGATCAAGTTACTACCAAACCTCGTAGGTCAACCAAAGCACAATCCGCACCAGAATGGTACGGTAATCCTGTTCAAGTCATGTTACTAGACCATGACGAACCTACGAACTATGAGGAAGCGATGATAAGCCCAGATTCCGATAAATGGCTTGAGGCCATGAAATCTAAGATATGATCCATGTATGAGAACAAAATGTGGACTTTGGTGGACTTGCCCGATGATCGGCAAGCCATTGAGAATAAATGGATCTTCAAGAGGAAGAAGGACGTTGATGGTAGTGTTACTATCTACAAAGCTCGACTTGTCGCAAAAGGTTTTCGACCAGTTCAAGGTGTTGACCACGATGAGATTTTCTCACTCGTAGCGATGCTTAATTCTATATGAATCATGTTAGCAATTGCCACATTTTATGAAATGTGGCAAATGGATGTCAAAACTGCATTTCTTAATGGATTTCTTAAAGAAGAGTTGTATATGATGCAACCAGAAGGTTTTGTCGATCCTAAAGATGCTAACAAAGTGTGCAAACTCCAGCGATCCATCTATGGAATGGTGCAAGTATGTCGGAGTTGGAATATACGCTTTGATAAGGTGATCAAAGCATATGGTTTTATACAGACTTATGGTGAAGCATGTATTTACAAGAAAGTGAGTGGGAGCTCTGTAGCATTTCTGATATTATATGTGGATGACATATTGTTGATTACAAATGATATAGAATTTATGGATAGCATAAAAGGATACTTGAATAAGAATTTTTTTTAATCAAAGACCTCGGTGAAGCTACTTATATATTGGGCATCAAGATCTATAGGGATAGATCAAGACGCTTAATAGGACTTTCACAAAGCACATACCTTGACAAGATTTTGAAGAAGTTCAAAATGGATCAGACAAAGAAAGGGTTCTTGCCTGTGTTGCAAGGTCTGAAGTTGAGTAAGACTCAAAGCCCGACCACGGCAGAAGATAGAGAGAGAATGAAAGTCATTCCCTATGCCTCAGCCATAGGTTCTATAAAGTATGCCATGCTGTGTACCAAACCTATTGTATACCTTGCCATGAGTTTGGAAAGGGAGTACAATAGCGATCTAGGAGTAGATCACTGGACATCGGTAAAAATTATCCTTAGAGGACTAAGGAAATATTTCTCGGTTATGGAGGTGATAAAGAGTTCATCGTAAAGAGTTATGTCGATGCAAGCTTTGACACCGATCTAATAGAATCTGAGTCTTGGTCTGGATACATATTGAAAGTGGGAGCATTTATCTAGAGTAGCTCCGTGCAGAGCATTGTAGACATAGAAATTTGCAAAATACATACGGATCTGAATGTGGCAGACCCGTTGACTAAACCTCTCTCACAAGCAAAACATGATCATACCTTAGTACTCTTTGGGTGTTAATCACATGGCGATGTGAACGAGATTACTGACTCTAGTAAACCCTTTGGGTGTTGGTCACATGGAGATGTGAACTATGGGTGTTAATCACATGGTGATGTGAACTATTGGTGTTAAATCACATGGCGATGTGAACTAGATTATTGACTCTAGTGCAAGTGGGAGACTGAAGGAGATATGCTCTAGAGGCAATAATAAAGTTGTTATTTATATTTCCTTATATCATGATAAGTGTTTATTATTCATGCTAGAATTGTTTTAACCAGAAACTTGATACATGTGTGGATACATAGACAAAACATCGTGTCCCTAGTAAGCCTGTACTAGACTAGCTCGTTGATCAAAGATGATTAAGTTTCCTAACCATAGACATGTGTTGTCATTTGATTAATGGGATCACTTCATTAGGAGAATGATGTGATGGACAAGACCCATCCGTTAGCATAGCATAATGATCGTTAAGTTTTATTGCTATTGTTTTCTTCATGACTTATACATATTACTTTGACTATGAGATTATGCAACTCCCGGATACCGGAGGAATACCTTGTGTGCTATCAAATGTCACAACGTAACTGGGTGATTATAAAGATGATCTACAGGTATCTCTGAAGGTGTTTGTTGGGTTGGCATAGATCGAGATTATGATTTGTCCCTCCGAGTATCGGAGAGGTATCTCTGGGCCCTCTTGGTAGTGCACATCATAATAAGCCTTGTAAGTAATGTGACTAATGAGTTAGTTGCGGGATGATACATGATAACCCATAAGTATAGGGGATCACAACAGTTTTCGAGGGTAGACTATTCATCCCAAATTTGTTGATTCGGCACAAGGGGAGCCAAAGAATATTCTCAAGTATTAGCAGCTGAGTTGTCAATTCAACCAGACCTGGAAACTTAGTATCTGCAGCAAAGTGTTTAGTAGCAAAGTAATATGATAGTAGTGGTAATGATAGCAAAAGTAACGGTAGCGAAAGTAATGTTTTTGGTATTTTGTAGTGATTGTAACAATAGCAACGAAAAAGTAAATAAGCGAATACAATATATGGAAAGCTCGTAGGCAATGGATCAGTGATAGAGAATTATGCCGGATGCGGTTCATCATGTAACAGTCATAACATAGGGTGACACAGAACTAGCTCCAATTCATCAATGTAATGTAGGCATGTATTCCTAATATAATCATACGTGCTTATGGAAAAGAACTTGCATGACATCTTTTGTCCTACCCTCCCGTGGTAGCGGGGTCCTCGCAGAAACTAAGGGATATTAAGGCCTCCTTTTAATAGAGTGCCGGACCAAAGCATTAACACATAGTGAATACATGAACTCCTCAAACTACGGTCATCACCGGGAGTGGTCCCGATTATTGTCACTTCGGGGTTGCCGGATCATAACACATAGTAGGTGACTATAGACTTGCAAGATAGGATCAAGAACACTCATATATTGATGAAACATAATAGGTTAAGATCTGAAATCATGGCACTCGGGCCCTAGTGACAAGCATTAAGCATAGCAAAGTCATAGCAACATCAATCTCATAACATAGTGGATACTAGGGATCAAACCCTAACAAAACTAACTCGATTACATGATAAATCTCATCCAACCCATCACCGTCCAGAAAGCCTACAATGGAATTACTCACGCGTGGCGGTGAGCATCATGAAATTGGTGATGGACGATGGTTGATGATGACGATGGTGACGGATTCCCCTCTCCGGAGCCCCGAACGGACTCCAGATCAGCCCTCCCGAGAGGTTTTAGGGCTTGGCGGCAGCTCCGTATCGTAAAACGCGATGAATCCTTCTCCTCTATTTTTTTTCTCCCCGAAAGCAAATATATAGAGTTGGAGTTGAGGTCGGAGGAGCTCCAGGGGGCCCACGAGGTAGGGGGGCGCGCCCCCCACTCTCGTGGCTAGGGTGTGGGCCCCCTGGCCTTGGTCATTTGCCAGTATTTTTCATTATTTCCAAAAAGACGCTCCGTGGAGTTTTAGGTCATTCCGAGAACTTTTGTTTCTGCACATAAATAACACCATGGCAATTCTGCTGAAAACAGCGTCAGTCCGGGTTAGTTCCATTCAAATCATGCAAGTTAGAGTCCAAAACAAGGGAAAAAGTGTTTGGAAAAGTAGATACAATGGAGAGACGTATCAATGCATTACAAAACGAGTAAAGAGACTTGCCGATAACGAGATTGAACTAGCTAGGTATGGAGATACCGTCGATCGAATCTCGGGCAAGTAACATACCGATGACAAAGGGAATAACATATGCTGTCATTGCGGTACGACCGATAAAGATCTTTCTAGAATATGTGGGAACCAATATGAGCATCCAGGTTTTGCTGTTGGTTATTGATTGGAGAGGTGTCTCGGTCATGTCTACATAGTTCTCGAACCCATAGGGTCCGCATGCTTAACGTTCGATGACGATTTTGTATTATATGAGTTATATGATTTGGCGACCGAATGTTGTTTAGAGTCCCAGATAAGATCACGGACACGACGAGGAGTCTCGAAATGGTTGAGAGGTAAAGATTCATATATAGGATGATAGTATTCGGACACCGAAAGTGTTCTGGGGGTACCGGGTACGTATTGGGTCACCGGAAGGGGTTCCGGGCAACCCCCTATAGCGATCCTACCTCAAACGGTTAAATCTCTGTGTATAAGTGTCATCCCTGGATCGGTAATGCTGACACACACAGTACTTGAGGATTTGTAGCAGAGTGCAATCACACACTTATTACATCGAATGTCTCAAAGAGAGTACTTATTACAATAATATGGTTGAAGGCCATCTAAATAAGATAACTTCGGTAGCTTCAAGGGTAAATGAGTCCATCAACTCCAAGGGCATAGCTGAGTGCATGAAAACGACCTAGCGCACCTTACTCTTCGTCTGAAAACTCTGCAACATAATACGTTGCAGCCTGTGTAGGTCAGCACATGGAATATGCTGGCAAGATAATACTATAAAGCAATGAACAAGTGACAGCTATAACTATATGCATATATGGCTAGTGGAGGATTTATGGTTATCATTTTTGCGAAAAGCCAGTTTTTCCCTACAACAAAAGAATATTTAACTACAAAGTTTGTTGAAAAACATTGAGAATGGTAACCCCATCTCAATCCCAAATTAATAAATCAATAACCCCACAGATTAATTAAGTAAAGTGATGAGATCAACATAGTAATTCAAGCACCATATATTCAAGATGTCCATAACCGAGGACACGACTAACCATGATTAGTTTATACACTCTGCAGAGGTTTGCGCACTTTTCTCCACGAGACTCGATCTCCTCCGTTATATTTCTCGCACTGCATGATGTTTGAGAAACGAATGATCGAGACACAGTCTTTCCGAAGAGGTCCCCTTAACCGATAGATAGTCCGGTACACCTACAATCCCCTACATCTGCTAGCCCATCACGGAAAGGTTTCCCACAACTTACTCAACTATGCCAGAGCCCATAATGGCTTGTGGCTGCACACGGAAGTTTCCAGCATGAATAACATAATGATCCCTTTGATCCTGGGTGGCAAACCATAGGAAAAATCACACGGATACCCCGGGATTCTCCTTGGACAACACTGGATTTCCCCGGGTGCCCACAAACCAATCCACCCAGATGTGTATTAAAGTAGCCACCTTAAGTTAAACCTTAATTAACAATAATCTCTCACATCTGACATGAATTCTCTCAAAACCAAACCACGTCTACGAGCATAGCATAGCAGTATAAGCATACGTAGTAACACCCAGGGTTTGAATAAAAGACAATACGTTCTACCTCATCAACTACTTCCCAATACCCACAAGTATTCAAGTCCTAACCATGCAATGTTTGAGTATTGAAACTAATGCATAAAAACTGGGTAATAAGGGATATGATCAAAGTGTTACTTGCCTTGCTCAAGATTTGAAAATCCTAGTGATTCGTAGTAGCACGCTTCGCACTCCGGAAACTCTATCGTGAACAAACAATAGCATACATAAGCACTCAAGCATAAGATGCAAGGGTAAAACTCAAGAGAAAAGATCCAAACTGAAAGTTCAACTGAAGGGCTTCGATTTGCAAAAAGAATCAAACAAATCGGAGCTACGAAACACAAACTAGATCAAAAGAAGTTCAAATCCAAATCTGCTTGCAACCAAATTTTAATTTGTCAAAACCATGTTCAAGTTGATTATCTGGAAAGAGGGGAACAAGATGAAGATTTTGGCATTGGTTTCACTAGATTTGGACGAACGAGCAAAAAGTTGCGAGGGTTTGAAGATCACGGACTAATCTGTGAGAAAAGTATTCGCGGATAGGTCCCTGGCCAAAAATAAAACAAAAGGAAAAACCTAACGAACAAACGTTTGCAATGAAAACCTAACTAACGAATGCGTTCTTTAAAACAAACTAAACAGAAAACGTTCGCTAACTGGCGAACCCCTAAAAAAATAAAACCGATCTAAAACCGAAGAACCAAAAAAATCCGAAAATGAACCAGCGAACCGGGATGGTTTTATACCGGTTCACGGTGACGGTGGTCAACGGCGGCGGCGGAACCCCGGCGAGGCGAGGCAGCGACGGCGGCGGTGGCTTGTGGCGGGGGCGGCGGTGCGGCAGCAGCGCAGGGTGGCACGGGCGGCGGCGCGAAGCGGCGGAGTGCGGCGGCGAGGCGGCGCGGCTAAATGCGGTGACAGCGGCTCGGCACAGTAGTGGGCTGCGGCGGCGGGGTGGGGTGAGGAGGAGGGGTAGTGGGGCTCCGGTATTTAAAGGGGGGCGGCTGTGCCTTGGTTGAGGGGGCGGCGGTGCTCGTGTCCAAGCCGGACACAGCGGCAGCGGCGGGCGAGCTCGGGACTCCGGTCCCGAGTCAGAGGAGGAGGCAGCAGCGGCCTGGTGGGCCGGCTGGGCCTTCGACCCGGTCGGTCTGATTTTAAAAAAAAAATTCCACTAGAAAGAAAAATTCTAATAAAATATAAAACAAATTCTAAAAATACCAGAAACAATTTTCACCATCTAAATCTAATATTTAGAACAAAGTGAACATTTTTCTGGCCTACAAATGCAATTTTCAAAAAATGCATATTTTTCTAATTCAAATAAAATGTTAATTTGATTTTAAAATTTCTTCTCCAATATTCCTTTCATTTCAATAATTCATTTTATCTTTTTTTTATTTTTAATATTGGAAATAATTGGAGAGAAAAATATTAAAATCAAATTGATCCTATTTTCAAATTTGAGAAAATTCAAATATGAAAATGGATGAAAATCTCCAACTCTCTCCTTGGGTCCTTGAGTTGCTTAAGATTTCTAGGATCTCAACCAAAATGCAAATAAAATATGATATGCATATGAAGACCTATGTATAACATCCAAATTGAAAATTGGGATATAACATCCAAATTGAAAATAGGGATGTTACACCCCCGGCAAGCTATATGGGCCTAATGGGCCAAGAGTTGGACAGACCAGCCCCAAAAGGGGCTGGTGCACCCCTGATGTCTACTACGCAACATTATTCTTGTAGACACGTGTTGGGCCTCCAAGCGCAGAGTTTTGTAGGACAGTAGCAATTTTCCATCAAGTGGATGACCTAAGGTTTATCAATCCGCGAGAGGTGTAGGATGAAGATGGTCTCTCTCAAACGACCCTGCAACCAAATACAAGAAATCTCTTGTGTCCCCAACACACCCAATACAATGGCAAATTGTATAGGTGCACTAGTTCGGTGAAGAGATGGTGATAAAAGCGTAATATGGATAGTAGATATTGGTTTTTCTAATCTGAAATTATAAAAACAGCAAGGTAACTAATAGTAAATGGGCACAAAAATGGTGTTTCAATGCTTAAAAACAAGGCCTAGGTTCCGTACTTTCACTAGTGCAATCTCTCAACAGTGCTAACATAGTTGGATCATATGATTATCCCTCAAAGTACAACATAGAATCACTCCTGAGTTCCTATTAGCGGAGAACAAAAGGTAGGAATTGTTTGTAGGGTGAGAAGCCACCTCAAAGATATTCTTTCCGATCGATCTACTCAAGAGTTCGTACTAAAATAACACAAAGCTATTGTTTACGTTCGATCTATCCTAGAGTTCGTACTAGAATAACACCAAAGCATATTCATATTCATAATACTCAATCCACACAAAGAACTATAAGGAGACCCTGAAGTTTCCGTCGGAGAAAAACGTGCATCAACCCCTATGCATAGATTACCCCAATATCACCGCGGGAATCTGCGAGTTGAATGACATAACATATATCAAGTAATAAATATATAAGATACCCCAATTGTCACCTCAAGTATTCATAACACATGACATATATCATGTGTTCTCATCTCTGAATATTCAATCTGACATGACAAAACTTAAAAGGGATAAAGATTCAATTCATCACAACAAGAGTACAGAGGGGAGAAACATCATATGATCCGACTATATTAACAAAGCCCATGATATAGATCACAAGAGAGAGAGAGAGAGAGATAAATCACATAGCTACTGGTACAAACCCTCAGTCCCGAGGGTGGACTACTCCCTCCTCATTGTGGTGGCCGCTGGGATGATGAAGATGGCCACCGGAGATGATTCCCCCCTCTGGAATGGTGCCGGAACGGGTCTAGATTGGTTTTCGGTGGCTATGGAGCCCTACGGCGGTCATACGTCTCCAACGTATCTATAATTTTTGATTGCTCCATGCTATAGTATCTACTGTTTTTGAAATTATTGGGCTTTATTATCCATTTTTATATTAATTTTGGGACTAACCTATTAACCGGAGGCCTAGCCCAGAATTGTTGTTTTTTGCCTGTTTTAGGGTTTTGAAGAAAAGGAATATCAAACAGAGTCCGAACGGAATGAAACCTTCGGGAACGTGATTTTTAGGAAGATTATGATCCGGGAGACTTGGACCCTATGTCAAGAAAGAAAATAGGAGTCCACGAGGTAGGGGGCGCGCCTACCCCCCCCCCCCCCCAGGCGTGCCCTCCACCCTTGTGGGCCCCCTGTTGCTCCGCCGACGAACTCCTTCCTCCTATATATACCTACGAACCCTCAAACGATGAGATACGGAGCCAAAACCCTAATTCCACCGCCGTAACTTTCTGTATCCACGAGATCCCATCTTGGGGCCTGTTCCGGAGCTTCGCCGGAGGGGGCATCGATCACAGAGGGCTTCTACATCAACACCATAGCCTCTCCGATGAAGTGTGAGTAGTTTACCTCAGACCTACGGGTCCATAGTTAGTAGCTAGATGGCTTCTTCTCTCTTTTTGGATCTCAATACAATGTTCTCCCCCTCTCTTGTGGAGATCTATTCGATGTAATCTTCTTTTTGCGGTGTGTTTGTTGAGATCGATGAATTGTGGGTTTATGATCAAGTCTATCTATGAATAATATTTGAATCTTATCTGAATTCTTTTATGTATGATTGGTTATCTTTGCAAGTCTCTTCGAATTATCAGTTTGGTTTGGCCTACTAGATTGATCTTTCTTGCAATGGGAGAAGTGCTTAGCTTTGGGTTCAATCTTGCGGTGTCCTTTCCCAATGACAGTAGGGACAGCAAGGCACGTATTGTATTGTTGCCATCAAGGATAACAAGATGGGGTTTTATTCATATTGCATGAGCCTATCCCTCTACATCATGTCATCTTGCTTAAGGTGTTACTCTGTTTTTAACTTAATACTCTAGATGCATGCTGGATAGCGGTCGATGAGTGGAGTAATAGTAGTAGATACAGGCAGGAGTCGGTCTACTTGTCTCGGACTTGATGCCTATATACATGATCATACCTACATATTCTCATAACTATGCTCAATTCTGTCAATTGCTCAACAGTAATTTGTTCACCCACCATAGAATACTTATGCTCTCGAGAGAAGCCACTAGTGAAACCTATGGCCCTCGGGTCTATCTTTATCATATTAATCTCCTACTACTTAGTTATTTCCTTTGCTATTTACTTTGCCTTTATTTTACTTTGCATCTTTATCACAAAAATACCAAAAATATTATATTTATCATATTATCAGATCTCACTCTCGTAAGTGGCCTTATAGGGATTTACAACCCCTATTTGCGTTGGTTGCGAGGATTTATTTGTTTTGTGCAGGTACGAGGGACTCGCGCGTAGCCTCCAACTGGATTGATACCTTGGTTCTCAAAAACTGAGGGAAATACTTACGCTACTTTGTTGCATCATCCCTTCCTCTTCGGGGAAAGCCAACGCAGTGCTCAAGAGGTAGCAGGCGGCGGAACTTCTGATCTAGGTTAACCCCCAAGGGTTTCGGAATATTTGGGAATTTATAGTGCAAAGAGGGGGTGCTGGAGGCCACCGAGGTGGGCCGCCACCCCCTGGCGTGCCCTGGTGGGTTGTGCCCCCCTCGGGGCACCCCCCAGGTGCAGCTCTGGCCCATTGGGTTCCTTCTGGTCCAAAAAAATCTCCGTAAAGATTTGCGGTGTTTGGACTCCGTTTGATATTGGTTTCCTGCGATGTAAAAAACAAGAAAAAAATAGCAACTGGCACTGGGCACTGGGTCAATAGGTTAGTCCCAAAAAATGATATAAAGTTGCTATAAAATGATTGTAAAACATCCAAGAATGATAATATATTGGCATGAATACTTCGTAAATTATAGATACGTTGGAGACGTATCAGCATCCCCAAGCTTAATGCCTCCTCGTCCTCGAGTAGGTAAATGATAAAAGAAATAATTTATGAAGTGTGAATGCTAGCAAAGTGCACAAGTTTGATCAATGATAATTTCCATCACTTTCCCTAGCATCATAATAGCAATTCTTCTCGTAAATTTTCTCATGTTATAGTGGCAACCAATTCACATGTAAGGTTCAAACAATGAATTATCTTGAAACTCAACAACCTATGTTCTTAGTCACCAAGCAATTGGAATTCAACTTATTCAACGGAGTTTAAGTAAGAGCTCAACATACTCAACCATCATGTAGTCTTCTATGATTGCTAACACTCACCTTGTACACATGAGCAAAACGTTTCAACTAGACACATAGAAAGACAGGGTCTTATTGTTTTGCCTCCCAATGTATTCACCTCAAGGGTGATGTCAACAATAATAACTCATGCTACCCATATTCAACTGGACATATGTGCCTAGATCTTTCCTCACCACATGATGCTTGCCAAAAGAGAAAAATAAAAAGGAATAGAGAAAAAAACTTTGACTCTTGCATAAAAGTAAATACATAAAAGTAAAAGATAGGCCCTTCACAGAGGGAAGTAGGGATTTGTAGAGGTGCTAGAGCTCAAAGCGAAAATTGAGAGATAAAAACATTTTGAGAGGCATACTTTTCCCACCAACAAAAATGACTTAGAGCTCCCAACACTTTCCATGCTAGATATATCATAGGCGGTTCCCAAACAAAAAATAAAGTTTATTCCTTTTTCCACCATACTTTCACTTTCCATGGCTAACCGTATCCACAGGTGCCCTCCATACCAACACTTTCCAAGGAATTTATTATTTGACAACATAAAGTAAATTCTTATTTTTTTGCATTTCGGGACTGGGCATCCCTAATACCTTTGCCTTGCTCTCGTTCAATGACAAGTGAATAAACACTCATCTTGAAAATAACACATCTAGCATGGAAAATATTGGCCACCGCTCACCGCCTTGCGAGCAGTACGAGCACACAAAATAGAAATTTATTTTGAAAATTAGAGATGGCACATACAAATTTGCTTAGAACGGCAAAAGAATACCTCATATAGGTAGTTATGGTGGACTCTTGAAAATGAGATTTGGGTTTAAGGGTTTTCGGATGCACAAGTAGTATCTCTACTTGGTGCGAAATTTTTGGCTAGTAAAGATGGGGGCAAGCACCAGATGTTGAAGGATCTATGACAATATAATTTATATGTGAATATGAACAAACATAAACCATTACGTTGTCTTCCTTGTCCAACGTCAACAATTTTGGCATATAATATTTTGATGGGGGCTCACAATCACAAAAGATTTCCATGATATTGTATTTGCATGTGAAAGTTCTCTTCCTTATACTAATTATTCGTGAATTGCTTGTATGACCAATATTATGATTGTCAAGCCTCAAAAAATTTCACTTTCTAAACTCAATGTGAAGCTACCACTAGGCATGATATGATTTCATCTTCATGACATTCAATTTATTCAACAATTTACTCACAGGATATAAGTGAAGCACAAGAGTAAATGACATAGAAAAGTGCTTCGTTGACGGGATGTGAATGCCGCTTACTTAGCCTCTCTGGCAACTATTTGAGGACTCTATTTTATTTAAAACTTTCAGATCTAAGTATTCTATTAAAACAGCAAGCAAAAAAATGACATTCCAAGGATAGCAGACATCATGTGAAGAAGCAAAAACTTAGGCTCAACCGATACTAACCGATAATTGTTGAAGAAAAAAGGCGGGATGCCTAGCGGGGCATCCCTAAACTTAGATGCTTGAGACTTCTTGAAATATTATCTTGGGATGCCTTGGGCATCCCCAAGCTTGAGAGTTTGTGTGGCCTTAGTTCTTCTCATATCACGGTTTTCCTAAATCTCAAAAGCTTCATCCACACAAAACTCAACAAGAACTCGTGAGATAAGTTAGTATAAACCAATGCAGAAACCTTATCATTCTCTACTGTAGCAAATCACTAAAATTATTATTCAACATTGCATACTAAATGCATCTGCATATTTAATACTCCTATCCTCAGATAGAATCACTAAACAAGCAAACATATGCAAACAATGCAAACATAATAGCAATCTGCCAAAACAGTATAGTCTGTAAAGAATGCAAGAGTATCAATACTTCTTAAACTCCAAAAATTATGAAAATTTACCACACTGTATAAAATTTATCAGAGATCATTTTGAAAAAAGTTCCAATATTTTATCACATTCTGAATTTTCTAGGGAATTTTAGCAACAACGGTAAACTTTCTGTTTTTAAACAGCAACATGTAGACTTGTAAAATAAGCATAGTAAAGGCTAGCAATGCCACTTTTATTGAAATAAAAGATGCAAAACATTATTATAAATAACATCAAGAAAATCCTAACAAAATAAATTTACGCTCCAAGCAAAACACATATCATGTGAAGAATGAAAACATAGCTCCAAGTGAGGTTACTGATAATGTTGGAGACGAAAGAGGGGATGCCTTCTGGGGCATCCCCAAGCTTAGTTGCTTGGATCTTCCTTGAATATTTCCTTTGGGTGCCTTGGGCATCCCCAACATTAGGGTCTTGTAACTCCTAATTCTCCTCATATTGACATCTCACCCAAAACTTGAAAACTTCAATCACACAAAACTTAACGAAACTTCGTGAGATAGGTTAGTATGATAAAGAGCAAACCATTTCACTTTTGGTACTGTCAAATACAAGATTCATAAATGTTCTCACACAATGCCCAATGTAGCATATCATTTACACAATTTATATTGAGGAATATAAGCCATGGAAACTAGAAAACAACCAAACCAAGCATTGAAAATAGAATCTGTCAAAAACAGAATAGTCTGTAGTAATTTGTACTCCAACCATACTTCTGCTACTCCAAAAATTCTGAAAAATTAGTACAAGCTATATAATTCGTCTATTAATCCTCTGAAAAAAGTATCAACATTTTTATCATGCTTTTGTTAAAAATGAGAATTATTTTCGTGAGCACATAAGTTTCAGTTTTTCAGCAAGATCAAAGCAACTATCACTCAACAAGATCCTAAAGGTTTTACTTGGCACTTTATTGAAATCAAAGCTATAAAACATGATTAATACAATAGCCTAATCATGTGAACACACAAAAACAGTAGGTAAAAGTATTGGGTTGTCTCCCAACAAGCGCTTTTCTTTAATGCCTTTTAGCTAGGCATGATGATTTAATGATGTTTGCATAAAAGATATGAATTGAAACACAAAGAGAGCATCATGGAGCATATGACTAGCACATTTAAGTCTAACCCACTTCCAATGCATAGGGATTTTGTGAGCAAAGAACTTATGGGAACAATAATCAACTAGCATAGGAAGGAAAAACAAACACAACTTCAAGATTTTCAACACATAGAGAGGAAATTTGATATTATTGCAATTCCTACAAGCATAAGTTCCTCCCTCATAATAATTTTCAGTATCATCATGAAGAAATTCAAAAATATAACCATCACATAAGGCACTCTTTTCATGATGCATAAGCATAGAAATTTTGTTACTCTCCACATAAGCAAATTTATTTTCATCAATAGTAGTGGGAGAAAACTCAACAAAATAACTATCATGTGATTGAAAACTAAAATCATGATGACAAGTTTCATGATTATCATTATTATTCATAGCATACATGTCATCACCATAATAATCATACATGGCAACTTTGTTATCATAGTTAATTGAAGCCTTATCCAAAATGGTGGATTCATCATTATATAAAGTGATGACCTCTCTGAATCCACTTTCATCATTATAATCATCATAAATAGGAGGCATGCAATCATTATAACAAATTTGCACATCAAATCTTGGGGGGGCTAAAAATATCATCTTCATCAAACATAGCATCTCCAAGCTTATGGCTTTGCATATCATTAGCATCATGGATATTCAAAGAATTCATACTAACAACATTGCAATCATGTTCATCATTCAATTATTTTGTGCCAAACATTTTATTGACTTCTTCTTCTAACAATTGAGCACAATTTTCCGAACCATCATTTTCAAGAAAGATATTATAAAGACGAATAATATGAGGCAACCTCAATTCCATTTATTTGTAATTTTATTTTAATAACGAAAGTAGTGATAAAACAAGAAACTAAAAGATTCAATTGCAAGATCTAAAGATATACCTTCATGCACTCACCTCCCCGGCAACGGCGCCAGAAAAGAGCTTGATGTCTACTACGCAACTTTATTCTTGTAGACATGTGTTGGGCCTCCAAGCGTAGAGTTTTGTAGGACAGTAGCAATTTTCCCTCAAGTGGATGACCTAAGGTTTATCAATCCGCGAGAGGTGTAGGACGAAGATGGTCTCTCTCAAACGACCCTGCAACCAAATACAAGAAATCTCTTGTGTCCCCAACACACCCAATACAATGGCAAATTGTATAGGTGCACTAGTTCGGCGAAGAGATGGTGATAAAAGCGTAATATGGATAGTAGATATTGGTTTTTTTAATCTGAAATTATAAAAACAGCAAGGTAACTAATAGTAAACGGGCACAAAAACGGTGTTTCAATGCTTAAAAACAAGGCCTAGGTTCCGTACTTTCACTAGTGCAATCTCTCAACAGTGCTAACATAGTTGGATCATATGATTATCCCTCAAAGTACAACAAAGAATCACTCCCGAGTTCCTATTAGTGGAGAACAAAAGGTAGGAATTGTTTGTAGGGTGCGAAGCCACCTCAAAGCTATTCTTTCCGATCGATCTATTCAAGAGTTTGTACTAAAATAACACAAAGCTATTGTTTCCATTTGATCTATCCTAGAGTTCGTACTAGAATAACACCAAAGCATATTGACATTCATAATACTCAATCCACACAAAGAACTATAAAAGAGACCCCGAAGTTCCCGTCAGAGAAAAATGTGCATTTACCCCTATGCATAGATTACCCCAATATCACCGCGGAAATTCTCGAGTTGAATGCCATAACATATATCAAGTGAATCAATAAGATACCCCAATTGTCACCTCAAGTATTCATACCACAAGACATATATCATGTGTTCTCGTCTCTGAATATTCAATCCGACATGACAAAACTTCAAAGGGTAAAGATTAAATTCATCACAACAATAGTATAGAGGGGAGAAACATCATATGATCCGACTATATTAACAAATCCCATGATATAGATCACGAGAGAGAGAGAGAGAGAGAGAGATAAATCACATAGCTACTAGTACAAACCCTCAGCCACGAGGGTGCACTACTCCCTCCTCATCGTGGTGGCCGCCGGGATGATGTAGATGGCCATCGGAGATGATTCCCCCCTCCGGCAGGGTGCTGGAACGGGTCTAGATTGGTTTTCGGTGGCTACGGGGCCCTGCGGCGATGGAACTTCTGATCTAGGTTACCCCCCAAGGGTTTTGAAATATTTGGGAATTTATAGTGCAAAGAGGGGGTGCGGGAGGCCACCGAGGTGGGCACAACCCACCTGGGCGCGCCAGGGGGCCTTGGCGCGTCCTGGTGGGTTGTGCCCCCCTCGGGGCACCCCCCAGGTGCAGCTCTGGCCCATTGGGTTCCTTCTGGTCCAAAAAAATCTCTTTAAAGTTTCATGGTGTTTGGACTCCATTTGATATTGATTTCCTGTGATGTAAAAAAACAAGCAAAAACAGCAACTGGCACTGGGCACTGGGTCAATAGGTTAGTCCCAAAAAATGATATAAAGTTGCTATAAAATGATTGTAAAACATCCAAGAATGATAACATATTGGCATGAATACTTCATAAATTATAGATACGTTGGAGACGTATCAGCCCCCTATAGGACGAATAGGAGGAGAAGGAAAGGAAGGGACGAGGAGGATTCGGCCTCCCCCTTTCCTTCCCCTCCCCCCTCTCTTTCCTTCCCCCTCCGATGGATATGGAAAGGGGGCGACTTGGAGGAGGCGCCCAAGTAGGATTACTCCTACTTGGGGAGCCCCTTCCAGCCCCTCTCCCTCTCCCACCTATATATATGTGGGGGGCACCGCTAGAACACACAACATTGATTCCTCGCCGTGTGTGGCACCCCCCTCCATCGTTTACGCCTCTGGTCATATTCACATAGTGCTTAGGCGAAGCCCTGCGCTACGCGGATCACTTCACAATCACCGTCACCACGTCGTCGTGCTGACGGAACTCTCCCTTGACACTTTGCTGGATCAAGAGTTCGAGGGATGTCATCGAGCTGAACGTGTGCAAAACTTGGAGGTGTCGTACGTTAGGTGCTTGATCGGTCGGAACGAGAAGAAGTTCGACTACATCAACCGCATTGTCAAACGCTTCCACTTTCGGTCTACGAGGGTACATGGACACACTCTCCCCCTCTTGTTGCTATGCATCTCCTAGATAGATCTTGCGTGAGCGTAAGAAATTTTTTGAAACTGCATGCTACATTCCCCAACAATATGATCAAAGCCCCAAACATTAAATGGTTCAATAACAAGTGAATATTTCATAGGCATTTCCTGGCGTCTACTAATATTACCAATTCTTTGACATTGATCACAGGACAAGATAAACTTACGAGCATCATTGAAGAGAGTGGGCCAATAGAACCCGGATTGCAATGCCTTATGTGCAGTTCTATCTCCAGCGTGGTGTCCTCCATAAGACTCGAAGTGGCACTTGTGTAGGATCTATTCCTATTCATGCGCAGGTACACAATGTCTAATAACGCCATCTACTCCTTCTTTATAAAGGTGTGGATCTTCCCAAAGGTAATCTCTTAAATCATAGAAAACCTTTTTCTTTTGCTGGTATGTGAAACTAGGTGGTATAAATTTAGCAACAATATAATTAGCATAATCAGCATACCATGGAGTATTATGAGAGGCATTTATGACATTTAATTGTTCATCGGGAAATCTATCATCAATAGGTGGTGGGTCATCAAGAACATTCTCTAACCTAGACATGTTATCTGCAACGGGGTTCTCATGTCCCTTTCTATCAATAATATGCAAATCAAATTCTTGTAACAAGAGAACCCATCTAATAAGTCTAGGTTTAGCATCTTTATTTTCCATAATATATTTAATAGCAGCATGATTAGTGTGAACAGTTACTTTGGAATCAACAATATAAGGTCTGAACTTATCACATGCAAATACAACTGCTAAAAATTGCTTTTCAGTGGTAGCATAATTTCTCTGTGCACTGTCTAGAACTTTACTAGCGTACTGAATAACATTTAATTTCTTATCAACTCTTTGTCCTAGAACAACACCAACAACATAATCACTAGCATCATAGATAATTTCAAAGGGTAAATTCCAATCAGGTGGTTGAACAATAGGAGAAGAAATCAAGGCTTTCTGAAGTATTTCGAATGCTTCCACACAATCATCATCAAAAACAAAAGGAACATCTTTTTGTAAGAGATTAGTGAGAGGCCTAGAAATTTTAGAGAAGTCTTCAATAAACCTCCTATAGAAACCATCATGACCAAGGAAACTTTGTATACCTTTCATATCTTTAGGACACGACATCTTTTCAATAGCATCTACTTTAGCTTTATCAACTTCAATACCTCTTTCGGAAATTTTATGCCCCGGGACAATACCTTCATTAACCATAAAGTGGCACTTTTCCCAATTCAAGACAAGATTAGTTTCTTCACATCTCTACAAAACTCAATCAAGGTTGCCAAAGAAATCATCAAAAGAAGTTCCGTAAACGGAGAAATCATCCATGAAAACCTCAATAATATTTCACAAAAATCAGAGAATATAGCAGTCATACATCTTTGAAAGGTAGCAGGTGCATTGCATAAACCAAAAGGCATACGTCTATAAGCAAAGGTACCGAAAGGGCAAGTAAAAGTGGTTTTCTCTTGATCATCTTTTGACACAGGTATTTGAGAGAAACCAAAATAACCATCTAGAAAGCAAAAATGAGTATGTTTGGGTAGTCTTTCTAGCATTTGATCAATAAAAGGTAGAGGGTAATGATCTTTCCTTGTAGCTTTATTTAATTTGCGAAAATCAATTACCATTCTATAACCTGTAACAATTCTTTGAGGAATCAATTCATTCTTCTCATTAGTAACAACAGTAATACCTACCTTCTTAGGGACACAATGAACATGACTTACCCATTGACTATCAGCAATAGGATAAATTATACCTGCCTCCAGAAGCTTAAGTATTTCATTTCTTACCACTTCTTTCATCTTAGGATTTAATCGTTGTTGATGATCAACAACCAGTTTAGCATCTTTATCCAATTTAATTTTGTGCTGCATAGAGTGGGACTAATGCCCTTAAGATCATCAGGAGTATATCCAATAAAGGCATGGTGTGATACGTCTCCAACGTATCTATAATTTTTGATTGCTCCATGCTATATTATCTACTGTTTTGGACATTATTGGGCTTTATTATCCACTTTTATATTATTTTTGGGACTAACCTATTAACCGGAGGCCCAGCCCAGAATTGTTGTTTTTGCCTGTTTTAGGGTTTCGAAGAAAAGGAATATCAAACGGAGTCCAAACGGAATGAAACCTTCGGAAACGTGATTTTCTCACCGAATACAACTCAGGAGACTTGGACCCTATGTCAAGCCAACTAACAGGAGGCCACGAGGTAGGGGGCGCGCCTGCCCCCCCCCCCAAGCGCGCCCTCCACCCTCGTGGGCCCCCTGTTGCTCCACTGACGTACTTCTTCCTCCTATATATACCCACGTACCCCCAAACGATCAGAACAGGAGCCAAAACCCTAATTCCACCATCGTAACTTTCTGTATCCACGAGATACCATCTGGGGGCCTATCCTAGAGCTCCGCCGGAGGGGGCATCGATCACAGAGGGCTTCTACATCAACACCATAACTTCTCCGATGAAGTGTGAGTAGTTTACTTCAGACCTACGGGTCCATAGTTAGTAGCTAGATGGCTTCTTCTCTCTTTTTGGATCTCAATACAATGTTCTACCCCTCTCTTGTGGAGATCTATTCGATGTAATCTTCTTTTTGTGGTGTGTTTGTTGAGACCGATGAATTGTGGGTTTATGTTCAAGTCTATCTATGAATAATATTTGTATCTTCTCTGAATTCTTTTATGTATGATTGGTTATCTTTGCAAGTCTCTTCGAATTATCAGTTTGGTTTGGCCTACTAGATTGATCTTTCTTGCAATGGGAGAAGTGTTTAGCTTTGGGTTCAATCTTGCGGTGTCCTTTCCCGGTGACAGTAAGGGCAGCAAGGCATGCATTGTATTGTTGCTATCGAGGATAACAAGATGGGGTTTTCTTCATATTGCATGAGTGTATCCCTCTACATCATGTCATCTTGCTTAAGGCGTTACTCTGTTTTTAACTTAATACTCTAGATGCATGCTGGATAGCGGTCGATGAGTGGAGTAATAGTAGTAGATGCAAGCAGGAGTCAGTCTACTTGTGTCAGACGTGATGCCTATATACATGATCATACCTAGATATTCTCATAACTATGCTCAATTCTGTCAATTGCTCAACAGTAATTTGTTCACCCACCGTAGAATACTTATGCTCTCGAGAGAAGCCACTAGTGAAACCTATGGCCCGAGGGTCTATCTTTATCATATTAATCTCCTATTACTTAGTTATTTACTTTGCTATTTATTTTACTTTGCATCTTTATCATAAAAATACCAAAAATATTATCTTATCATATCTATCAGATCTCACTCTCGTAAGTGGCCCTATAGGGATTGACAACCCCTATTTGAGTTGGTTGCGAGGATTTATTTGTTTTGTGCAGGTACGAGGGACTCGTTCGTAGCCTCCTACTGGATTGATACCTTGGTTCTCAAAAACTAAGGGAAATACTTGCGCTACTTTGCTGCATCATCCCTTCCTCTTTGGGGAAAACCAACGCAGTGCTAAAAGAGGTAGCAAGAAGGATTTCTGGCACCGTTGCCGAGGAGGTCTATGCAAAAGTCAACATACCAAGTACCCATCACATACCCTTATCTCCCGCATTACATTATTTGCCATTTTCCTCTCGTTTTCCTCTCCCCCCAATTCACCCTTGCCATTTTATTCGCCCTCTCTCTCTATCCTCCCTCTCTTTCTCTATTTGCCCCTTTTGTCCGCTTGCTTTTTGTTTGCTTGTGTGTCAGTTTGCTTGTTTGTCGCGATGGCTCAAGACAATACTAAATTGTGTGACTTCACCAATACCAACAACAATGATTTTATTAGCACTCTGATTGCTCCTCTTACCGATGCTGAATCTTGTGAAATTAATACTGCTTTGCTGAATCTTGTCATGAAAGATCCGTTCTCCGGCCTTCCTAGTGAAGATGCCGCTACCCATCTAAATAGCTTCGTTGATTTGTGTGACATGCAAAAGAAAAAAGATGTGGATAATGATATTGTTAAATTGAAGTTATTTCCTTTTTCACTTAGAGATCGTGCTAAAGCTTGGTTTTCGTCTTTGCCTAAAAATAGTATTGATTCATGGAACAAGTGCAAAGATGCTTTTATCTCTAAGTATTTTCCTACCGCTAAGATCACATCTCTTAGAAACGATATTATGAACTTTAAGCAAATTGATCATGAACATGTTGCACAAGCTTGGGAGAGAATGAAATTAATGATACGTAATTGCCCTACTCATGGTTTAAATTTGTGCATGATTATACAAAAAAATTATGCCGGATTGAATTTTGCTTCTAGAATTTTTTTAGATTCGGCCGCGGGAGGTACTTTTATGGAGATCACTTTAGGAGAAGCTACTAAACTCCTAGATAATATTATGGTTAATTATTCTCAATGGCACACTGAAAGATCTACTAATAAAAAGGTGCATGCGATAGAAGAAATTAATGTTTTGAGTGGAAAGATGGATGAACTTCTGAAATTATTTGCTAATAAGAGTGTTTCTTCTGATCCTAATGATATGCCCTTGTCTACTTTGATTGAGAATAATAATGAATCTATGGATGTGAATTTTGTTGGTAGGAACAATTTTGGTAATAATGTGTATAGAGGAAATTTCAATCCTAGGCCTTATCCTAGTAATCCCTCTAATAATTATGGTAATTCCTACAACAATTCCTATGGAAATTATAATAAGATGCCCTTTGATTTTGATTCTAATATTAAAGAATTTATTACTTTGCAAAAGAATTTTAATGCTATGATTGAAGAAAATTGACTTAAGATTGATGATTTGGCTAGGAACGTTGATAGAATTGCTCTTGATGTTGATTCTTTGAAACTTAGATCTATTCCACCTAAGCATGATATCAATGAGTCTCTCAAAGCCATGAGCATTTCCATTGACGAGTGCAAAGAAAGAACCGCTAGGATGCGTGCCAAGAAGATGCCTTTATAAAAGGGTGTTCTTCTAGTTCCTATGAAAATAATGATGAAGATCTAAAAGTTATTGATGTGTCCCCTATTAAATCTTTGTTTTGCAATATGAATCTTGATAATGATGGGACTGAATATGATTCACCTTTACCTAGAAGGCGTTCCAAGAATTCTGAATCTTTTGATCTTGATGCTAAATTCGATAAAAGTGAGATTGAAGAAATTAAAACCCTAGATGTTGCTAAACCCACTACTATGGATTTTAAGGAATTTAACTATGAAAATTGCTCTTTGATTGATTGTATTTCCTTGTTGCAATTCATGCTAAATTCTCCTCATGCTTATAGTCAAAATAAAGTGTTTACTAAACATATCGTTGATGCCTTGATGTAATCTTATGAAGAAAAACTTGAATTGGAAGTTTCTATCCCTAGAAAACTTTATGATGAGTGGGAACCAACTATTAAAATTAAAATTAAAGATCATGAATTCTATGCTTTATGTGATTTGGGTGCTAGTGTTTCCACGATTCCAAAGACTTTGTGTGATTTGTTAGGTTTCCGTGATTTTGATGATTGCTCTCTAAACTTGCACCTTGTGGATTCCACTATTAAGAAACCTATGGGAAGAATTAATGATGTTCTTATTGTTGCAAATAGGAATTATGTGCCCGTAGATTTTATTGTTCTTGACATAGATTGCAATCCTTCATGTCCTATTATTCTTGGTAGACCTTTCCTTAGAACAATTGGTGCAATTATTGATATGAAGGAAGGAAATATTAGATTCCAATTTCCGTTAAGGAAAGGCATGGAACACTTTCCTAGAAATAAAATTAAATTACCTTATGAATCTATTATGAGAGCCACTTATGGATTGCCTACCAAAGATGGCAATACCTAGATCTATTCTTGCTTGTTATGCCTAGCTAGGGGCGTTAAACGATAGCGCTTGTTGGGAGGCAACCCAATTTTATTTTCATTCCTTGATTTTTTCTCCTGCTTAGTAATAAATAAATTATTTAGCCTCTGTTTTGGTTGTTTTTTTGTGTTTAATTAGTGTTTGTGCCAAGTAGAACCGTTGGGAAGACTTTGGGAAAGTCTTGTTGAACTTGCTGTAAAAAACAGAAACATTAGCGCTCACGAGAACTGCTGTAATTTTTATTTGGAAAGTGATATTTAGTTAATTATTTTTGCAGATGATTAATAGATAAATTCCTCACGTCCAGCAATTTATTTTATAATTTTTGGGGTTCCAGATCTTGCGCTAGATACAGATTACTACAAACTGTTCTGTTTTTGACAGATTCTGTTTTTCGTGTGTTGTTTGCTTATTTTGATGAATCTATGGCTAGTAAATTAGTTTATAAACCATAGAGAAGTTGGAATACAGTAGGTATAACACCCCTATAAATAAATAATGAGTTCATTACAGTACCTTGAAGTGGTCTTTTGTTTTCTTTCGCTAACGGAGCTCACGAGATTTTCTACTTTAAGTTTTGTGTTGTGAAGTTTTCAAGTTTTGGGTAAAGATTTGATGGATTATGGAACAAGGAGTGGCAAGAGACTAAGCTTGGGGATGAGCATGGCACCCCCAATATAATCGAAGGACACCTAAAAGCCAAATCTTGGGGATGCCCCGGAAGGCATCCCCTCTTTCGTCTACTTCTATCGGTAACTTTACTTGGAGCTATATTTTTATTCGCCACATGATATGTGTTTTGCTTGGAGCGTATTGTATGATTTGAGTCTTTGCTTATTAGTTTAGCACAATCATCCTTGCTGTACACATCTTTTGAGAGAGCCATACATGATTTGGAATTTGTTCGAATACTCTATGTGCTTCGCTTATATCTTTTGAGTTATATAATTTTGCTCTAGTGCTTCACTTATATATTTTAGAGAACGGTGGTGGATTTGTTTTATAGAAACTATTGATCTCTCATGCTTCACTTAGATTATTTTTAGAGTCTTAATAGCATGGTAATTTTCTTAAAATCCTAATATGCTTGGTATGCAAGATTAATAATAAAACTTTCTTATGAGTGTGTTGAATACTAAGAGAAGTTTGATGCTTGATGATTGTTTTGAGACATGGAGGTAATAATATCAAAGTCGTGCTAGTTGAGTAGTTGTGAAATTGAGAAATACTTGTGTTGAGGTATGCAAGTCCCGTAGCATGCATGTATGGTAAATATTATGCAACAAATTTGAAACATGAGGTGTTATTTGATTGTCTTCCTTATGAGTGCCGATCGGGGACGAGCGATGGTCTTTTCCTACCAATCTATCCCCCTATGAGCATGCGCGTAGTACCGAGGTTTTTGATGACTTGTAGATTTTTGCAATAAGTATGTGAGTTCTTTATGACTAATGTTGAGTCCATGGATTATACGCACTCTCACCCTTCCATCCTTGCTAGCCTCTTCGGTACCGTGCATTGCCCTTTCTCACATTGAGAGTTGGCGCAAACTTCGCCGGTGCATCCAAACCCCGTGATATGATACACTCTTTCACACATAAACCTCCTTATATCTTCCTCAAAACAACCACCATACCTACCTATTATGGCATTTCCATAGCCATTCCGAGATATATTGCCATGCAACTTTCCATCATTCCGTTCATCATGACACATTCATCATTGTCATATTGCTTAGCATGATCATGTAGTTGACATAGTATTTGTGGCAAAGCCACCGTTCATAATTCTTTCATACATGTCACTCTTGGTTCATTGCATATCCCGGTACACCGCCGGAGGCATTCATATAGAGTCATCTTTGTTCTAGTATCGCATTGTAATCATGAGTTGTAAATAAATAGAAGTGTGATGATCATCATTTTCTAGAGCATTGTCCCAAGAGAGGAATACAAAAAAAGAGGAAAGGCCATAAAAAAGAAAAAAGGCCCAAAAAAGAAAAAGGGCCCAAAAAAAGAAAAAAAATGAGAGAAAAAGAGAGAAGGGACAATGTTACTATCCTTTGCCACACTTGTGCTTCAAAGTAGCACCACGATCTTCATAGTAGAGAGTCTCTCATGTTATCACTTTCATATACTAGTGGGAATTTTTCATTATAGAACTTGGCTTGTATATTCCAACAATGGGCCTCCTTAAGTGCCCTAGGTCTTCGTGAGAAAGCAAGTTGGATGCACACCCACTTAGTTTCTTTTGTTGAGCTTTCATACATTTATAGCTCTAGTGCATCCGTTGCATGGCAATCCCTACTCCTTGCATTAACATCAATCGGTGGGCATCTCCATAGCCCATTGATTAGCCTCGTTGATGTCAGACTTTCTCCTCTTTTGTCTTCTCCACATAACCCCCTCATTATATTCTATTCCACCTATAGTGCTATGTCCATGGCTCGCGCTCATATATTGTGTGAAAGTTTATAGGTTTGAGATTACTAAAGTATGAAACAATTGCTTTGCTTGTCATCGAGGTTGTGCATGATGAGAGAATTCTTGTGTGATGAAAATGAAACATGACTAAACCACATGATTTTGTAGGGATGAACTTTCTTTGGCCATGTTATTTTGAGAAGACATAATTGCTTAGTTGTATGCTTGAACGATTATCATTTTTATGTCAATATGAACTTTTGTCTTGAATCTTTCGGATCTGAATATTCATACCAAAATTAAGAAGAATTACATTAAAATTATGCCAAGTAGCACTCCGCATCAAAAATTCTGTTTTTATCATTTACCTACTCGAGGACGAGCAGGAATTAAGCTTAGGGATGCTTGATACGTCTCCAACGTATCTATAACTTTTGATTGCTCCATGCTATATTATCTACTATTTTGGACATTATTGGGCTTTATTATCCACCTTTATATTATTTTTGGGACTAACCTATTAACCGGAGGCCCAACCCAAAATTGTTGTTTTTTGACTGTTTTAGGGTTTCGAAGAAAAGGAATATCAAACAGAGTCCAGATGGAATGAAACCTTCGGGAACGTGATTTTCTCACCGAATACAACTCAGGAGACTTGGACCCTACGTCAAGCCAACTAACAGGGGGCCACAAGGTAGGGGGGCGTGCCTGCCCCCCCCCCCAGGCGCGCCCTCCACCCTCGTGGGCCCCCTGTTGCTCCACCGATGTACTTCTTCCTCCTATATATGCCCACGTGCCCCCAAACGATCAGAACAGGAGCCAAAACCCTAATTCCACCACCGTAACTTTCTGTATCCACGAGATACCATCTGGGGGCCTATCCCAGAGCTCCGCCGGAGGGGGCATCGATCACGGAGGGCTTCTACATCAACACCATAGCCTCTCCGATGAAGTGTGAGTAGTTTACTTCAGACCTACGGGTCCATAGTTAGTAGCTAGATGGCTTCTTCTCTCTTTTTGGATCTCAATACAATGTTCTCCCCCTCTCTTGTGGAGATCTATTCGATGTAATCCTATTTTTGCGATGTGTTTGTTGAGACCGATGAATTGTGGGTTTATGATCAAGTCTATCTATGAATAATATTTGAATCTTCTCTGAATTCTTTTATGTATGATTGGTTATCTTTGCAAGTCTCTTCGAATTATCAGTTTGGTTTGGCCTACTAGATTGATCTTTCTTGCAATGGGAGAAGTGCTTAGCTTTGGGTTCAATATTGCGGTGTCCTTTCCCGGTGACAGTAAGGGCAGCAAGGCACGCATTGTATTGTTGCCAACGAGGATAACAAGATGGGGTTTTCTTCATATTGCATGAGTCTATCCCTCTACATCATGTCATCTTGCTTAAGGCGTTACTCTGTTTTTAACTTAATACTCTAGATGCATGCTGGATAGCGGTCGATGAGTGGAGTAATAGTAGTAGATGCAGGCAGGAGTCGGTCTACTTGTCTTGGACGTGATGCCTATATACATGATCATACCTAGATATTCTCATAACTATGCTCAATTCTGTCAATTGCTCAACAGTAATTTGTTCACCCACCGTAGAATACTTAAGCTCTCAAGAGAAGCCACTAGTGAAACCTATGGCCCCCGGGTCTATCTTTATCATATTAATCTCCTATTACTTAGTTATTTGCTTTGCTATTTATTTTACTTTGCATCTTTATCATAAAAATACCAAAAATATTATCTTATCATATCTATCAGATCTCACTCTCGTAAGTGGCCCTATAGGGATTGACAACCCCTATTTGTGTTGGTTGCGAGGATTTATTTGTTTTGTGCAGGTACGAGGGACTCGCGCGTAGCCTCCTACTGGATTGATACCTTGGTTCTCAAAAACTGAGGGAAATACTTACGCTACTTTGCTGCATCATCCCTTCCTCTTCGGGGAAAACCAACACAGTGCTAAAAGAGGTAGCATGGTGCTTCTTCAGCGTTTTCAACAATTTGTTTTCTTCATGCTCTGAAAGGTTAGCACTAATAATAACATGATATATATTCTTTTAATCAAGATAAGCATATTTTAGAGTATCAGGTAATTGTTTCAGCTCAAACACGGGATCACCCTTAGGTGGAGGAGGATCCCCAAGGATTTCAATAGGCAAATTGTGTTTCAAAATAGGTCCTTGATTAAAGAATACTTCATCTATTTCCCTTCTTTCATTCATAAACATATCATTTTCATGGTCTAGCAAATATTGTTCTAAAGGATCATTAGGAGGCACGGCAATAGAAGCAAGACCAATAATTTCATCCTTACTAGGCAATTATTTATCATCGAGTTGTCTACGAAAGTTAGAGAAATTAAAATCATGAGACATATCCCCTAAACCAACAGTAACAATATCTTTCTCGTAGTCTATCTTAGCATTAACAATATTCAGGAAAGGTCTACCAAATATAATGGGACAAAAATTATCTTGTGGGGAACCAAGAACAAGAAAATCAGTAGGATATTTGATCTTCCCACACAAGACTTCAACATCTCTAACAATCCCAATTGGTTATATAGTATCTCTATTAGCAAGCTTAAGAGTAACATCAATATCATCTATCTCAGCAGGTGCAATATCATTCATAAGGTATAAGGAATTGCACTCACGCTAGCACCCATATCGCATAAGCCATGATAACAATGATCTCCTATTTTAACAAAAACAACATGCATGCCAACAACAGGTCTATGTTTATCTTTAGTATCAGGTTTAGCAATTCTAGCGGCTTCATCACAGAAATAAATAACATGCACATCAATATTATCAACCAAGAGATCATTAACCATAGCAATACTAGGTTCAACTTTAATTTGTTCAGAGGGTTTGGGTGCTCTAATATTACTTTTGTCAACCATAGTTGAAGCTTTAACATGATCCTTTATTCTAACAGGAAAAGGTGGTTCCTCAATATAAGAGTAGGAACAATAGGATCAACACTATAAGTAATAGTTTATTCTTCAACGTTAATAGGTTGAACTAGTTTAACTTCAATGGGAGGATGATATTTAAACCACTTCTCCTTGGGGAGATCAACATGAGTAGCAAAAGATTCACAGAAAGAAGCTACTATCTCCGACTCAAGTCCATATTTCTTGCTAAAATCACGAAAAGCATCGGTATCCATAAAAGATTTAACACAATCAAACTTAAGGTTTACACCTGACTCTTTACCTTCGTCGAGATCCAATCTTCAGAGTTGCATTTAATTCTTTCCAATAAATCCCATTTGAATTCAATATCCTTCTTCATATACGAGCCCATACAAGAAGTATTGAACATGGATCGATCATTATGAGAAAGCCGAGCATAAATTTTTTGAATAATAATTTCTCTTCAGAGCTCATGATTGGGGCATGAATATAACACTGACTTAAGCCTCCCCCAAGCTTGAGCAATACTTTCTCTTTCACGAGGCCAAAAACTATATATATAATTCCGATCACGATGAACCAGGTGCATAGGATAAAATTTCTGATGAAATTCCAATTTCAATCGGTTGTAGTTCCATGATCCAATATCATCCAATAGCCTATACCATGTCAATGACTTTCCCTTCAAAGATAAAGGGAAGACCTTATTCTTGACAACATCCTCGGGCATACCTACAAGCTTAAATAATACAGAAACTTCATCCACATAGATTAGGTGCATATCGGGATGTAATGTTCCATCTCCTGCATAAGGATTAGCTAGCGGTTTCTCTATCATAACCGAAGGAATTTCATAATAAATATTTTCAGTAGGTGCAGTAGGTTGAGGAGTAACTAATTCTGGTTCCGGTCAAGGTGAAGATACCCTGAACAGACCCCTCAAAGGATTATTTTCCATAGTAACAAGTGAGAGTAAATTTCAGCACACTATATAAATGTTTCCTTACCAAATTCCACTTACAAAAGGTTCTTCACTCCCCGGCAATGGCGCTAGAAAAGAGTCTTGATGACCCACAAGTATAGGGATCTATCATAGTCCTTTCGATAAGTAAGAGTGTCAAACCCAACGAGGAGCAGAAGGAAATGACAAGCAGTTTTCAGCAAGGTATTCTCTGCAAGCACTGAAATTATCGGTAACAGATAGTTTTGTGATAAGATAAATCGTAACGGGTAACAAGTAACAAGAGTAAACAAGGTGCAGCAAGGTGGTCCAATCCTTTTTGTAGCAAAGGACAAGCCTGGACAAACTCTTATATAATGCAAAGCGCTCCCGATGACACATGGGAATTACTGTCAAGTGATACGTCTCCGTCGTATCTATAATTTTTGATTGTTCCATGCCAATATTCTACAACTTTCATATACTTTTGGCAAATTTTTATACTATTTTTGGGACTAACATATTGATCTAGTGCCCAGTGCCAGTTCCTGTTCGTTGCATATTTTTTGTTTCGCAGAAAATCCATATCAAACGGAGTCCAAACGGGATAAAAACTGACGGAGATTCTTTTTGGAATATATGTGATTTTTGGGAAGAAGAATCAACGCAAGACGATGCCCGAGGGGGGCACGAGGCAGGGGGCCCCTAGGGGGTCAGGTGCGCCCTGGGCCCTCGTGGCCACCCCGTAAGGCGGTTGGTTCCCTTCTTTCTCCGCAAGAAAGCCAATATCCGGATAAAAATCATGTTCAAAATTCAGCCCAATCGGAGTTACGGATCTCCGGGAATTTAAGAAACGTTGAAAGGGTAGAATCAGCCAACGCAAAAACAGAGAGAGACAGAGAGACAGATCAAATCTCGGAGGGGCTCTCACCCCTCCGCCGCCATGGAGGCCGTGGACCAGAGGGGAAACTGACGTGGTTTTGTCACGGCAAATGTCCTTAGTGTGAGGACTTAGTCGTGAGGCCAACACATCTATGTGGCAGCTTGAGAGGGGTTGGGCGGAATCGAGAGACGCAATATAAGACAAGGATTTAGACAGCTTCGGGCCCCGGGAAACATCATCCGTAATAACCCTACATGCTGTTTGTGGCTAGGTATCATTATGATCATGAGGGAGTCACCGGTAAGCCGGCTGTTTGTGTCTACCCCTAGAAATTGTTTCTTCTTGCTTGTCCCTCTTTGGGGAGCCCTGCCCCTCCTTATATATGTTGAAGGGGCGGGTTACATTACTAGTCCTAGTAGGATTAGGATTACTCTATTACACGTGGAGTCCTGGTCTTGCTTCCTTTGTAGGAGAATATTCCTTATGCCTTTCCTCTTAAGCCGGCCCACCATAACATGAGATGGTCTTCTGGGCCTTGGGCCTTGTCATCCATCTGAAACACCCGCCGGGTCACTAATGAGCCGCCAAGATTGGGCGGGTTACCCGTGAGTCGCCAAGCTCCGGGCGGGTCACTAGTGAGTCGCCAAGATCCATCCGGGTCATACATCGAGCCGGGTTACACCGCGGGATATATCCCCGACATTAGCCCCTAGTTTAATTTGGATTTATCCATGTTAAACTAATCTGCAATATAAACACAAGAACAAATTTGACAGGTTGTGCTCCAGGTTAAATATTTTGTAAGCCCGCACCTGATCATCCTTAAGTCCTTGTCATTTCCTTGTTGATATATACATGTCCATGATCTCATAGCAAATCTCCCTTAGCAGATATGTTTCAATTTTGTCAATAAAAAATCCATATACTTCTTTCGAGAAATCCAGGTCAATAGACTAGCTTCAGAGTCAATTTGCAGACATTGGTATCTTTATAGAGAAATATTGGAAGAAATAATCCACTTGAATCAGCTTCCAAAGCGCCAGCTTAAAAAATATTGGTCTTGAAAAACTCATCTGACTTTCAGCCGGCTTGTAGAAATTGCCGATTTATCATTGCCAAAATATCCGGTTTGTAAATATTGATAGCACCGGGTCATAATTGTTGCCGACGCCGGGTCATAGTTATTGGTGACGCCGGGTCAATCTGGTTTACTCAAAACTGAGAATTTGAAGATTTTTCTCCCTTATATTCATATTACATGTAGTCCCCAAGTCTTGAGCAGAAACAAAGTGATGACTTAAGACTTGCTTCAATATAAATACCGCCACTTTGAAGAAATCCATGATGTTCATCTTATTCACTAGTAAAGACTGAATACTCCATATATGTAGCCCCCAAGTGTCGGATTGTCATGCTTGCGGCAACCTAGGACTTGTAATTGCCTTATACTCGTAAAAAACTTCAAGCAGTGTAGCCCCCAAGGGCCGGGTCATTATGCAATAATGAGCAGGGACTTTATAAATATGATCATATAGACTTTAACGACAACGTGTAGCCCCCAAGGGCCAGCTCAGTAAGATAATATTGAGCTGGGACTTTATATATACTTCTTTTGAAAAGAACATCATATGATGTAACCCCCATCATGGGGCTTGAACCCACGTCCACAAGGTTAAGAGCTTTGTGCTTTACCAACTGAGCAGTGGACCCCTCAATATAATGGAATAAAACTTGTGTACCTTGAATTGTTGACAGGAGCAATTGGTAACCCCCAAGGGCCGGCTCATTATGATGTGATGAGTCGGGTCTTCAATAAGGCCAGTAAAATTGTCTTTGCATTAGCCCCCAAGTGCCATGGTGCATGCTGGCAGTGACATGGGACTTGCATATTTGATATAATCTCAAACTGAATAATGTAGCCCCCAAGTGCCGGGTTGTAAGCCTGCAACAACTCGGGACCATTCTTTCCATTGTAGAATAAATCACATCCATTGATAAAATAATAGCCATTGCACCAAGCGACTTTGAATACCTTATCTATTGACAAGTAAATCCGGAGTTTAAATACCCGACGGCTCTTGGCCGATGGCGATTTAATATGCCTCCATTGTAAGCCAGAATTTTTATAACCCGACGGCTTATAGCCTTTGAGAAAATCAAGAATTGATAACCCTTTTGAGACACCAATTTCAATCTTTGATGATGGGCTGGAACTTAATCATTTATGTAAGTCATAGCTCTGTAAATCCTGCATAGAGTTTAAACAACATATGCCATGGCGACTTAACGTCAAAAGCCAGGGCGGGTAACCACTCAAATGTAATCTTATCCTGCACATAAGTAAACCACAAGATCCCTTGGCGGTTTATCGCAGGGCGAATCATAATATCCCACATATAACCATTGTGATATTTAATTTGTACTGCCGGTTTACATGATCTGTGCAGTAAGGGTGATAACCCAATCCTTAGAAGCCAATACTTCCAAATATATGATGATTGTCACATGCTGACGACTTATCGTCCAAAGCCAAGCCGGGTTTAAACGAAACCACACTTATATGCTTCAGATATGAGAAAAAAGTCTCAAAACCCAAAAGATTGTTTGCAAAAACTTAAACCAAATAAAAACCGAGGTTTCTAATTCGAATACGATCAGTAAACCATTCCAAAGGGGTTAAGCTAGGATTCGAATACGATCATGTAGCCCCCAGTGGCTTTGGCGTTGCGCCGATCAAGAGGGTACCGACAGCTATGTTCTCTTTGGTTCGAATACGACCTATGTTTGAACAGGAAGTCCCCAAATGACCTTGAGAGGTTTTTAATGACCCTGATTCGAATACGATCCAAGTCGGACCCAAAAGGGGTTAAGCTATGATTCGGATATGATCAAGAAGCCCCCTAGTGAGTTTGGCTTTGCGCCGATCAAAAGGGTTACGACAGCTATATTCTTTTGGGTTCGAATACGACCTATGTTTGAACAGGAAGCCCCCAAGTGACCATAATAAGGTAAGCCGTAAGGCAGGATATCCATGTTTGAACCACACATCATGGCAGCAAGTTCTCTTTGGCAACCTTTAATTTTTCTGAGAATTCGAATCTTGCGAGAGATTAATTCTTTTTGAACCGGAACTTTGAACTGGATTTGAGAGCTTAAAAGCTTTGTAAGAGACAAGTTTACCTTGAACCAGATGTTTGAACCGGATTTGAGAGCTTCAAACTTTGCAGGAGAGAGATGTCTCTTGAACCAGATCTTGAACCAACAATTTTCTGACGGCCTTTAAATTTTCATCAATATGGCGGTGTCCTCCAGAACTGGGTTATCATTCCTTCCAATGACCCGGAGTTCCCGAGTCATGTCATTGTAGCCCCCGAGTCTTAAGACGACCCGAGGAGTTGTCTTAAGATTCTCCATATTTGTCAGTGATGAACCGGAATGAGTCATCAGTGATATAACTTGTCCTGCATTGGAGAACTTGCAAACCAGAGTAATTGCTCTTTTTAAGAAAGCAATATATAATATAAAAATATGTTGGATGGATTTCACCTGATATGTTAGGCTAGAAATTATCCTCGTGGGGTTGATGATCACCATGGTGAAGCTAAAATCAATCATGGCCGAGTCGGCCGCGGAAGTAGACATATGAGTCGGCCGAGGCACTGTAAGCCAGTGCGGACGAGCAAGTTATCCTCCGCGTTGTAAGCTGGTGCGGACGTGTGAACCGGCCGCGAGAGTGGACGCGCGAGTTGTCTGTGACATTGTAAGCCAGTGCGGATGCGTGAACCGGCCACGAGAGTGGACGCGCGAGTCGTGTGTGACATTGTAAGCCAGTGCGGTCGCGAGAGACGGCCACGGTGTTGTAAGTCGGTGTGAGAGTTCATTGAATAACAACAACCACTTGTGCCGAATGATGTCGGCGCGCCTCCATCTCCATGGTATAATGCCACTTTATAATAAATAATTCTCCTGCATATAAAAAATACCATAGAGCAGAGTAGTTGTGCTCAGTGTAATTAAAGTATACTAAGAAAATGTATAAGAGAAATAACACCTGATTTATTTTTTGGACGTATGTGGGCGTGGCCATTAGCACGTTGCTGGTCTCCACATATATGTATTCCATCCAATTTACGCAAACTGATCTCCGAAGAAAAACAGCCCAATACGGAGTACCAGCACTAGTCATGTTGGTTTATCCCTTAGATTTCTTCGGCCGGATTAGACATCAATCAGCATCAGCCTTCGTCTGCAAGTAGCACTTTGTTTCTTTGGATTTAACTAGCCCCCACTACAGGAAACAGTAGCAGCGGCACCGATTCCCTCGGGACTTGAAGCTGGCGTTCCCGTGACAACGGCGGTTTAAACGTGATGGGTCAAGCGTAGCGGAGTGGAACCAGCAAACGAGCGGATCTGGTGATAGCAGCCGGTGGTTTTAGTGCTGCAGGGCTAGCAAAGTGGCGACTCAGAAGATCATTGGAAACGACGCAATAAAAAAACGTCAGCAAAAAACTCTTGAGCTGAATAGATCTGCGAGCATAAAATAGCACGAGCAGAAAACATATGTTTTGTATAATGCAAATTTAATATGCAGAGCAATTTAACGGAGACGAGTGCACCTGATTACGTCCGTAGGCAGCGACTTTGACTACTCTGATTGCTTCTTCATGGTTATTTCTTTTCTTTTTTTCTTTTGGGGATGTGATGTGTGCCTTGGTTGAGGTAGTAGCAACAGACACGCAAACGCGAGTCTGGTGCTACTGGCTTCTGGCCGATTCGCTAGTGACCGCTAACCTCATGCACCAAGGCCACATGTACTGACGCGGGCCGCCTCAAGCTTTTAAGGGCCGGGTCAGCAACAGCGGAGGCGAACTGAGCCTGGGGACTAAGCGAGGGCGAGAGCGAGGCCAGCCATGGAGGCGGGCGACTCAAGACCGCGGTGACGTGCGGCAGAGGTGGAGGCGAGGCCGGTGCGGTGGCTAGCGAGGCAAAACCGATTCCATGTCCCACGTTAAGCCAACAAGGCGAAACCGAGTCCGTGTCCCACGACTCGTGGATTTCCATCCCTTTTTTTCACGGGCCAGATTTCACTTTTGTGAAAAAGTAGTACTGCCAGATGAGGCCTCCTGCCAGATCGATCTTGACTTGACCCCGGCTTGACGTATTTGCTACTGCACATGGACGTGACTTGCTGATTGATTCTTCCGTGCACTAGTACTCCCTCTAGTCTGATTAAACAACTTCTTCCTTCTCATGGAAAACACCAATGACAAAATCTCTTTTGGTTCTGCCTGCTACCGCCGTGATGAATCTTCTCAGGACTCGCCTGCCCTTGTAGGATAACGCAACCATGGAGACTGACTTTCCTTTGGTCTTGGTGGATTACGTCCGCAGAAAAAACAAATGTGATATGCCGGATCATGAGATTGTGGCGGTGGACAGATTGCATCCTTTCGCCTATATTTTTTTATCTTGATTGATGAACTTGAAGATGACGTGAATCTTTCTGCGCTGACTCTTCTTTATCCCGTCAATTGCGTGCTTCTTCGATCCTTCGGAGAAATCCCTTCAAGAACTCAACATCACCGTGCGCAAGCTCCACGGTGGGCGCCAACTGTCGTGGTTTTATCACGACAAATGTCCTTAGTGTGATAACTTAGTCGCGAGGCCAACGCATCTATGTGGCAGCTTGAGAGAGGTTGGGCGGAATCGAGAGACGCCATATAAGACAAGGATTTAGACAGCTTCGGGCCCCGGGAAAGATCATCCGGTAATAACCCTACATGTTGTTTGTGGCTAGGTCTCATTATGATCATGAGGGAGTCGCCGGTAAGCCGGCTCTTTGTGTCTACCCCTAGAAATTGTTTCTTCTTGCTTGTCCCTCTTTGGGGAGCCCTGCCCCTCCTTATATATGTTGAAGGGGCGGGTTACATTACTAGTCCTAGTAGGATTAGGATTACTCTATTACAAATGGAGTCCTAGTCTTGCTTCCTTTGTAGGAGAATATTCCTTATGCCTTTCCTCTTAAGCCGGCCCATTATAACATGAGATGGTCTTCTGGGCCTTGGGCCTTGTCATCCATCTGAAACACCCGCCGGGTCACTAATGAGCCGCCAAGATTGGGCGGGTTACCCGTGAGTCGCCAAGCTCCGGGCGGGTCACCAGTGAGTCGCCAAGATCCATCCGGGTCATACATCGAGCCGGGTTACACCGCGGGATATATCCCCAACAGAAACCCTTCTCCCATCTAGGGAGAAGGTAAAGGAAGAAGACGGAGGGGGCTCTCTCCCCCTCTCTTCCGATGGTGCCGGAACGCCGCCGGGGCCATCATCATCACCGCAATCTACACCAACAACTTCACCGCCATCATCACCAACTCTTCCCCCCTCTATGCAGTGGTGTAACCCCTATTTTACCCATTGTAATATCTACTTAAACATGATGCTCAACGCTATATATTATTTCCCAATGATGTATGGCTATCCCATGATGTTTGAGTAGATCCATTTTGTCCTATGGGTTAATTGATGACCGTGATTGGTTTGAGTTGCATGTTTTATTATTAGTGTTGTCCTATGGTGCTCTCCGTGTCGCGCAAGCGTGAGGGATCCCCGCTGTAGGGTTTGCAATATGTTCATGATTTGCTTATGGTGGGCGGCGTGAGTGACAGAAGCACAGACCCGAGTAAGTAGGTTATTTGTGTATGGGAGTAGAGAGGACTTGATGCCTTATAATGCTATGGTTGGGTTTTACCTTAATGATCTTTAGTAGTTTCGGATGCTTGCTAGAGTTCCAATCATAAGTGCATATGATCCAAGAAGATAAAGTATGTTATCTTACGCCTCTCCCTCAAATAAAATTGCAATAGTGATTACCAGTCTAGTTATCGATTGCCTAGGGACAAATAACTTTCTTGTGACAAAAAGCTTTCTACCAAACCTAACTTAGTTGTGTATTTATCTAAACAGCCCTTAATTTTTATTTACGCGCTCTTTATTATCTTGCAAACCTATCCAACAACACCTACAAAGTACTTCTAGTTTCATACTTGTTCTAGGTAAAGCGAACATTAAGCGTGCGTACAGTTGTATCGGTGGTCGATAGAACTTGAGGGAATATTTGTTCTACCTTTAGCTCCTCGTTGGGTTCGACACTCTTACTTATCGAAAGAGTCTACAATTGATCCCCTATACTTGTGGGTTATCATCAAGTTAGTTTTCATCATGCTCATATGATTCGCATTCCTTACTTTGATAATTTGATATGTGGGCGGACCGGTGCTTGGGTTCTGCCCTTCCTTGGACAAGCCTCCCACTTATGATTAAGCCCTCTCGCAAGCATCCGCAACTATGAAATAAGTATTAAGGTAAACCTAACCATGGCATGAAACATATGGATCCAAATCAACCCCTTACGAAGCAACGCATAAACTAGGATTTAAGCTTCTGTCACTCTAGCAACTCATCATCTACTTATTACTTCCCAATGCCTTCCCCTAGGCCCAAGTAATGGTGAAGTTTCATGTAGTCGACGTTCACATAACACCACTAGAGGAGAGACAACATACATCTCATCAAAATATCGAACGAATACCAAATTCGCATGATTACTTATAGCAAGACTTCTCCCATGTCCTCAGGAACAAACGTAACTACTCATAAAAGATATTTATGATCAAGATCAGAGGAGTATTAATTATCATTAAGGATCTAAAAATATAATCTTCTACCAGATAAACCAACTAGCATCAACTACAAGGAGTAATCAACACTACTAGCAACCCACAGGTACCAATCTGAGGTTTTTGGACCAAGATCGAATACAAGAGATGAACTAGGGTTTGAGAGGAGATGGTGCTGGTGAAGATGTTGATGGAGATTGACCCCCTCTCAATGAGAGGATCGATTGTGATGACAATGGTGATGATTTCCCCCTCCTGGAGGGATGTTTCCCCGCCTGAACAGCTCCGTTGGAGCCCTAGATTGGTTCCGCCTCGAGAAGGCGGTGCTTCGTCCCGAAAGCTTCCTTCTGATTTTTTTTTCCAGCTCAAAACACACCATATAGCCAAAGATGGGCACCGGAGGCCTGCCAGGGGGCCCACAAGGTCGGGGGGCGCGCCCTCCACCCTTGTGGCTGGCTGGTGGCCCCCCTCTGGTACTTTCTTCGCCCAATATTTTTTATATATTCCAAAAAATAAGCTCCATGAAGTTTCAGGACTTTTGGAGTTGTGCAGAATAGGTCTCTAATATTTGCTCCTTTTCTAGTCCAGAATTCCAGCTGCCGGCATTCTCCCTCTTCATGTAAATCTTATAAAATAAGAGAGAATAGGCATAAGTATTGTGATATAATGTGTAGTAACAGCCCAGAATGCAATATAAAAGCATGATGCAAAATGGACGTATCAGGGAGTTCAACAATTTCTATAAAATAAAGCCACTGACATGCTCTAAAAAGATATAAGTGAAGCACTAGAGCAAAATTGCCTAGCTCAAAATATATAAGTGAAGTACATAGAGTATTCTAATAAATTCATGATTCATGTGTGTCCCTCTCAAAAGGTGTGTACAGCAAGGATGATTGTGGCAAACAAAAAGGCAAAGACTCATATCTTACAAGACGCTCCAAGCAAAACACATATCATGTGGTGAATAAAAATATAGCCTCAAGTAAATTTACCGATGGAACGAAGATGGAAGAGGGGATGTCATCCGAGGCATCCCAAAGTTTAGATGATTGGTTGTCCTTGAATATTACCTTGGGGTGCCTTGGGCATCCCCAATCTTAGGCTCTTGCCACTCCTTATTCCATAGTCCGTCAAATCTTTACCCAAAACTTGAAAACTTCACAACACAAAACTCAACAAAAACTCATGAGGTCCGTTACTATAATAAAATAAATCACCACTTTCGATACTTTTGTGAACTCATTCTTTATTTATATTGGTGTAATATCTACTATATTCTAACTTGTTTATGGTTCATACCCCTTGATACTACCCATAGATTCATCAAAATAAGCAAACAACACATAGAAAACAGAATCTGTCAAAAATAGAACAGTGTGTAGCAATCTAAAAACTTCATATACTTATGTAACTCCAAAAATTCTATAATTTAGGAAAAATCTAGGCAATTTGAGTATCAATCTTATGTAAAACATTCAGATCGAAAGCACGCTTCTGTGATTTTTTTAATTTTTTTACTGAGCGCAAAAATTTCTGTTTTTCAACAAGATCAAATCAACTATCACAATAGACCACCCCAAAGGTCTTGCTTGGCTCAAACACTAATTAAAACACCAAAACACAATTACTACAGAGGTAATAATTTTTAATTATTGAAAAACAGAACCAAAAACACAAAAATAAAATTGGGTTACCTCCCAACAAGCGCTATGGTTTAACGCCCCTAGCTAGGTATAAAACATATATCTAGGTATTGTCATGCAACTCCTTCTTAATCAAATCTCCCAAAACTTTTCTTAACAAATCTCTCTTTTCTTTTCTTTCCCTTCTAGTAGGTGAACTTAATTCATGAAAAGGTCTCTGATTAGTGATTTTGACATTCATAAATCCATAGTCTGGATCGACACCATATATATATCATCATATAAAATATGTATCTCGTTTTTAATGGGTTCCCTAGTCATTTGTTCCAACCAATCAACATTAAATCCTACATAATTCCCCTATTTATCCAATCAAACTTATCATAATTCTCAAGGTAAAGGGTTTGAGTAATTTCTGAGTAAGGAACTCTCCTCCTAAGATTGTCACTGTAAGACTGATAGTCTCTAGATTCCAAGCTACGCAAAGTTTCTTTATCATGGAGAATTGCTTCTATCAGAGGATGTTCAATATCTTTATTGCATAAAACGAAATTTTCCCTAGACTCTTGTATTATAAAATCAAATTCCCACATAATGATGATGGTGGCAATCTTTTTGGCCTTAGGATGATGAATATTGGGAAGTTCATAAAACACCTTTTGCAAAGCGGGGTGGATATGCACAAATTATCTTTCTAGTTTATCAATAAGCATGACAAAGGCATCTCCATAGCAATTTGTATCAAGAAGGATAAATCACTTATTAATAGGTAAAGTTCCCATACAATCAAAGAATTCTTGAATAATACTTCTCCCAATAATATTACCGTCTCCCACATGAAAAGTTTTTTCCTTATAATTAGGGGGAGTTTCAGATTTACAATCTAAAGAACAAGATCCAAGTTTTTCCTCAAGATTTATGCTAGCTAGATTCTCAAAATTTTCAATGATAACCTCCCCAGATTCAGGAATGATGGCAAGAAACCAATCTAGAAATGAGCAAACAAAAGGCAAACGAAGAGACGAACGAAAGAAGGACGAATAAAAAGGCAAACATTTTTGTATTTTTGTAAAAACATTTAACATCCCAAATTTTCAATTTGGAATGTTATACATTAGATCATCATTGCATATCATGTTATATTGCATTTTTGGCTTGATCCTAGAAATTCTATGCAACTCAAGGACCCACGGAGAGAGTTGGGAATTTCGTTATTTTCATATTTGAGTTTTCTCAAATTTTGAAAAGAGGATCACTTCATTTTAATTATTTTCTCTTCGAATATTTTTTTATAAAAAGAAAAGAGAGAGGATAAAATGACTTCCTCAAAATAAAGAAATATTGGAGATTTAACATTAAAATCAAATAAGATTTTATTCGAAGTTTTATTGCTATTTTATTTGAATTAGGAAAAATTTACATTTTTCAAAATTGCATTAGAGTCCCAAATAAATGTTCGACTTGTCCGGTAGATTTTTAGAGGACGGGGAAAATTTATTTCAGGATTTTTGGAGTCCGTCTAGTATTTCTTTTCTTTATTTTTCTGCGCATAATAATTTAAAAAAAAGGAAACCGACTCCGGGTCGTACCGGAGCGGGACTCCGCCCGGGAGGCTTTATAAGCCGGGGCACGACAGCCCAAACCCGCGCCTCGCCGCCCGAACCCTAGCCCCGCCCGATCCACCGCCGCCGCCAGCGTCGTCGCCGCCGCTAGCCGCTGCCGCCGCCCGCCGCCGCCGGATGCCGCCGTTCGCCGGACCTCGCCGGAGGTAGTCGCCGCCGCCGCCTCGGTTTTCGCGAGAAAACTGTTCGATTTTTTTCGAAACCCTAGATCCCTTTTTTAGATCCGTTCAGTTTTATTCGGTTTAGTTATTTAGCGGACGTCCGTCCGTACGTTCGTTTTAACGAACGGTTTTCGTCCGTTAGTCACAGACAGCGAACATTTGTTCGTTAGCGTGTTCATCAGTTTCTCTTTTTCTCGGATTTTTCGCGATTATTTTTGATCGTGATTTCTGATCCGATTTTCGTTTTAGTTTTTCTTTTAGCTCGTTTATCGGAATCAGGCGATTCAAGCGCCTAGAGTTTCATCTCGAAGCCCTCTTTTTGTTTAACGAACTTAAACAAGTTTTTGCTATTGTAAATTTGACTTTAGTCCAGATTAGTAATCGGAGCTTGTTTCTTTCGCTGTTTGAGTTTTGTTGCTTCGTTTGATTTGATTCTTTTTGCAAACCGGAGTTCTTAAGTTGAACTTTCTGGTTAGATCTTCTTATTTGAGTTTTACCCGTGCTTCTTGCTTGATTGCTTATTGTATGCTTGTTTTATTGCGATAGAGTACCCGGAGTGCGAAGCGTGCTACTACGAGTCTCTAGGTTTCACGGATCATCAGCAAGGCAAGTAACACTTTGATCATACCCCTTTACTACCCAATTTTTATTGCATTAGATCAACCCTCAAACAATTGCATGGTTAGGATCTGAATAAATTGTGGGTTGGGAAGTAGATGAGGTAGTACCTATTCACCTGTTTTATTATCAAACCCTGGGAGTTACTTCTACGTTGCTTATATTGCTATCCTATGCTTGTATACGTGGTTTGGGTTTGAGTGTATCCATGACAGATGTGAGTTGTTAATTAATGGTTAACTTAAGGTGGCAACTTTAATACACATCTGGGTGGATTGAGGCACCTGGGGAACCCAGTGATTGCCTATATTTTTTTGGAAATCCCGGGGTACCGTGTGATTTTCCTATGGACTGCCACCCAGGCTCAAAGGGATCATAAGATTATTCATGCTGGAAACTTCCGTGTGCAGCCACATGCCATTATGGGCTCTGACATAGTTGAGTAAGTTGTGGGAAACCTTTCCTTGATGGGCTAGCAGATGGGCCTCGAGGGCTAGCAGATGTAGGTGTACCGGCCTATCTATCAGTTAAGGGGACCTCTTTGGAAAGACTGTGTCTCGGTCATCCGTTTCTCAAACATTATGTAGTGCGAGAAATCCAACGGAGGAGATCGAGTCTTGTGGGGAAAAGTGCACAAACCTCTGCAGAGTGTACAAACTAATCATGGTTAGTCGTGTCCCCGGTTATGGACACCTTGAGTATCTAGTTCTTGGATTATCACGTGTATCTCATCACTCTTAAATATAATTTGATTGGGTTATTAATTACTTTTAATTGGGATTGAGATGGGGTTTACCATTCTCAATATTTTCAACAAACTTTGTAGTTAAATAAAATCGTGTGGCGCATGACCTGTCTCGTGGGCTCCATCTGAAAACAAAGGTGTTTCAAAGGAGTCAAATGACAGTGTGGATAATGTTCAATATACTACTCTAGGAAATAACTAGGGCTTATCCAACTTTGGGTTGAACGTGGTCACGGGATACTAATGTTAGAGTTAGTAAAATCGTTTAACCCGAGTAGAAGAGAGTTCAGAGTCCCAGAGTAATGATCGAGGAGTAAAAGATCCTAATACCACCCAAATGGGGACGTGGGCCCATAAGGCACACAGCCATGTTCGTAAAAGTTTTGCAATGTCTAGACTCGACTTCGGCCAAGGAGTGTGGAAGGGGGATTTCTACAGGCAGTTGGCTCTGATACCAACTTGTGATGCCCCCGATTCAATCGTACACTAATCATACACGCAAACGTGTATGATCAAGATCAGGGACTCACGGGAAGATATCACAACACAACTCTACAAATAAAATAAGTCATACAAGCATCATATTACAAGCCAGGGGCCTCGAGGGCTCCAATACAAGAGCTCGATCATAGACGAGTCAGCGGAAGCAACAATATCTGAGTTAACATAAGTAAACAAGTTTGCCATAAGAAGGCTAGCACAAACTGGGATACATACTGAAAGAGGCGCATGCCTCCTGCATGGGATCCTCCTATACTACTCCTGGTTGTCGTCAGCGGGCTGCACGTAGTAGTAGGCACCTCTAGTGTAGTAGGAGTCGTCATCGACGATGGCATCTGGCTCCTAGGCCCCATCGTCTGGTTGCAACAAACGGGTATAGGAAGGCGGGGAAAGGGGGAACAAAGCAACCGTGAGTACTCATCCAAAGTACTCGCAAGCAAGGAGCTACACTACATATGTATGCATTGGTATCAAATGGAAAAGAGGTATCATATGTGGACTGAACTGCAAAATGCCAGAATAAGAGGGGGATAGCTAGTCATGTTGAAGGCTACGCTTCTAGCCACCTCCATCTTGCAGCATGTAGAAGAGAGTAGATGGTAAGTTCACCAAGTAGCATCGTGTAGCATAATCCAACCCGATGATCCTCCCCTCGTTGCCCTGTGAGAGAGCGATCACCGGTTGTATCTGGCACTTGGAAGGGTGTGTTTTATTAAGTATCCGGTTTTAGTTGTCATAAGGTCAAGGTACAACTCCAAGTCATCCTGTTACCGAGGATCACGGCTATTCGAATATATTAACTTCCCTGCAGGGGTGCACCACATTTCCCAACACGCTCGATCCCCTTTGTCCGGACACACTTTCCTGGGTCATGCCTGACCTTGGAAGATCAACACGTCACAGCCCTACCTAGGCACAATAGACAGGTCAGCACGCCGGTCTAAATCCTATGGCGTAGGGGGTCTGGGCCCATCGCCCATTGCACACCTACACGTTGCAAACGAGGCAGGTGAACAGACCTAGACTCCCTTATACAAGAGCAGGCGTTCCAGTCCAACCGGGCGCGCGCCGCTCAGTCGCTGACGTCAGGAAGGCTTCGGCTAATACCACGATGTCGAGTGCCCATAACTGTTCCCACGTAGTTGGTTAGTGCGTATAGTCCAGTAGACACACTCAGATCAAATACCCAGATCTCGTTAAGCGTGTTATTTTGAAGTAACCACGAACGCCGACCAGGGCCAGACCCACCTCTCACCCAGGTGGTCTCCGCCTGCCCTGTCGCTCCGCCTCAAAGGAACCACCTGCCCCTCCAGCCCCAAACATCAAAATCACCTGCGGGTACTCAACGAGCTGACCCGACTTTAGTCATAACATGTATAGTATGTGTATATGGGTGTATTTACCAGTGATCACCTCCCGGGTGATCACGGCCTGATAATATAGCATGACAGACTGACAAGAATGTAGGGCCACTAATGATAATCTAGCATCCTATACTAAGCATTTAGGATTGCAGGTAAGGTATCAACAGTTGTAGCAACAATGACAGGCTATGCATCAGAATAGGATTAACGGAAAGCAGTAACATGCTACACTACTCTAATGCAAGCAGCATAGAGGAGAGTAGGCGATATCTGGTGATCAAGGGGGGGCTTGCCTGGTTGCTCTGGCAAGAGAGAGGGTCGTCAACACCGTAGTCGTACTGGGTAGCAGCGGCGTCGGTCTCGGTGTCTAGCGAGAGGAGAGGGGGGGAAACAATAAATATTAAGCAAATAGATGCATAGTGATTCATGACATGACAAGTATCGGTTCTAGGGGTGCCCTAACGCGGTATGAGGTGGTACCGGTGAAGGGGGAAAACATCCGGGAAAATATCCCCGGTGCTTTGCGTTTTTAGATAGATGAATCGGAGGGGAAAGTTGCATGTTCTCTATGCTAGGGATGCGTGGCGGACGAACAAGCTGCGTATCCGGATTCATCTCGTCGTTCTGAGCAACTTTCATGTACAAAGTTTTTCCATCCGAGCTACGATTTATTTTATATTGATTTTAAAAGATTTAAATCAATTTTAGCATTTATTGAATTAATTCAATTCAACATTATCCAGAACAGTGCATGTTGATGTCAGCATGACATCAGCATGATGTCAGCAGTCAACAGAGGAGTTGACTGGTCAACTGACGTGTGGGCCCCGTTCGTCATTGACTGTTTAATCTAATTAGGGTTTAATTAAACTAACTAGTTAATTAGATTAATTAAACGTGATTAATTAATTAATTAATTAATATATTTTTATGATTCTTTTTTTTTCATTTTCGATCTCAGGGGGGTGGGCCCCGTTTGTCATTGGCCCAGAGGCCAAACGGGCGCAGTGCACTGGCCTCGGGTTAACGGGGGTGGAGTGGAGCCACGGGGCTCGCGGGCGCGAGCACCGACGGCCAGGGTGCGCGCGGGCAGCGACCCGAGCAGGGCTGGGGCAAGGGGGGTCCGGCAAGGCGGACGCGGCGGTGTGGCGCGGTCGCAGCAGAGGGCGAGGGGACGATCCTAGGCGCTGGCGTGGGCGCGTGCCCGAGG
>NC_057812.1:414648159-414655210 GCF_018294505.1 Triticum aestivum
CACGGCAAGGCCGGAGTGGTACGACGCAAAGGAGGCGGTGGCGCTACGGGACCGCACGGCGAAGCAGCGACAGAACATCGCAGAGCGAGCGCATGCGAAGTGGGTGGGGAGCGGCACGACGCGCGGACGGTAGTTGCTGGACGCGGGGAGCAAGGGGCGGCGGCAGGGGAGTACGAGGAGCAGCCACGCAGCAGCAACAGGAGGAGGAGGCCAGGGGAAATGGTGCGCGTGCGCGCGGTGGCGCATCGAGGCAGGTGCGGACGGTGCGCGGACAGGGGAGGACGAGGCCTCACCGCGGGAGCGTAGGGTCAAGGCAGTGGGGCACGGGGAGGAGACGGTGACGACAGCGACGTGGTGACGAGGTGCAGCGGCGCGGCAGCTCCGGCGAGGTGTTGAGGAGGACGACGAGGTGGCCGTGGCAGTGGCGTTCCGGGCAGCGACGGCGGAACGATCCAGAGGAGGGGGGGCGTTGCGACGAGGTGGGCTCCGGGGAGGAGGGCGAGACGTGCGGCGAGGTGCGTCACTGGGGTGGGCACCGGAGTCCGGGCGCGGGGCGGCGTGCGCTGGTCCGGGGCGGCGGTCTCCTCCTGATCCAATCGGCGGAGAGGGGGAGGGAGATATTTCGGGGGAGGAGTGGGGTGCGTCAGTGAGTAGTGGGGGAGTGGGGGAGGATATGGGGTCGGGGCGGGCCGGCCTGGTGGGGTGGCCGACTGGGCCGGCTGGGTCGTGGCCCAGTGGGGGGTTTCTTTTTTATTTTTCTTTTCTTTGTTTGTTTCTTTCTATTTTGTAATTTCTTCTCCTTTTATTTATTTTACTTTCTGTTTTAAATCATTTTAAATTATTTAGGCATTTTATAAAAATGTGTTTAATACACCATAATTACATATGCAAAATATGGCACCTCCCGAACATTTTTGTTTTAAATTTTGAAAAACTTTTATTGTTGGCATTAATTCGAATTTGAATTTTTAAACGGTTTTGATCCAACGCGATATTATCAACAGTAACCGTGGTGACGTGGCACCATGGGATTATTGTAGCTTAATTACCCGGGCGTTACAGGGCCATAGGTTTTACTAGTGGCTTCTCTCAAGATAGCATAAGTATTACAGTGGGTGAACAAATTACTGTCGAGCAATTGATAGAAAAGCAAATAATTATGAGAATATCTAGGTATGATCATGTATATAGGGATCACGTCCGTGACAAGTAGACTGACTACTGCCTGCATCTACTACTATTACTCCACACATCGACCGCTATCCAGCATGCATCTAGAGTATTAAGTTTATAAGAACAGAGTAACGCCTTAAGCAAGATGATGATGTAGAGGGATAAACTCATGCAATATGATATAAACCCCATCTTTTTTATCCTCGATGGCAACAATGCAATACATGTCGTTTCCCTTTCTGTCACTAGGATCGAGCACCGCAAGATTGAACCCAAAGCTAAGCACTTCTCCCATTGCAAGAAAGATCAATCTAGTAGGCCAAACCAAACTAATAATTCAAAGAGACTTGCAAAGATAAACCAATCATACCTAAAAGAATTCAGAGAAGATTCAAATATTGTTCATAGATAAACTTGATCATAAACCCACAATTCATCGGATCTCAACAAACACACCGCAAAAGAAGATTACATCGAATAGATCTCCAAGAGAATCGAGGAGAACTTTGTATTAAGATACAAAGAGAGAGAAGAAGCCATCTAGCTACTAGCTATGGACCCAAAGGTCTGAAGTAAACTACTCACACATCATTGGAGGGGCCATGAAGTTGATGTAGAGGCCCTCCATGATCAATGCCCCCTCCGGCGGAGCTCCAGAAAAGGCCCCAAGATGAGATCTCTTGGGTACAGAAGGTTGCGGCAGTGGAAATAGGGTTTAGTGGTGCTCCTGGATGTTTTCGGGGTATGTCAATATATATAGGAGGAAGAAGTAGGTTGGTGGAGCAACGAGGGGGCCATGAGGGTGGAGGGCGCGCCAAGCGGGGTAGGCGCACCCCCTGCCTCGTGGCCTCCTCGATTGTTTCTTGACGTCCACTCCAAGTCCCCTGGATCACGTTTGTTCCAAAAATAACTCTCCCAAAGGTTTCATTCCGTTTGGATTCCGTTTGATATTCCTTTTCTGCGAAACACTAAAATAGGCTAAAAAACAACAATTTGGGTCTGGCCTCCGGTTAACAGGTTAGTCCCAAAAATATTATAAAAGTGTAAAATAAAGCCCATTAACATCCAAAACAGATAATATAATAGCATGGAACAATCAAAAATTATAGATACATCGGAGACGTATCAAGCATCCCCAAGCTTAATTCCTGCTCGTCCTCGAGTAGGTAAATGATAAAAACAGAATTTTTGATGTGGAATGCTTCCTAACATATTTCTCAATGTTATTTTTCTTTATTGTGGCATGAATGTTCAGATCCGAAAGATTCAAGATAAAATTTTAATGTTGACATAAAAATAATAATACTTAAAGCATACTAACTAAGCAATTATGTCTTCTCAAAATAACATGGCCAAAGAAAGTTATCCCTACAAAATCATAGAGTCTGGCTAAGCTCTATCTTCATCACACAAAATATTAAATCATGCGCAACCTCGATGACAAGCCAAGCAATTGTTTCATACTTTTGATGTTCTCAAACTTTTTCAATTTTCACGTAATACATGAGTGTGAGCCATGGACGTATCACTATAGGTGGAATAGAATGGTGGTTGTGGAGAATACAAAAAGGAGAAGGTAGTCTGACATCAACTAGGTGTATCAATGGGCTATGGAGATGCCCATCAATAGATATCAATATGAGTGAGTAGGGATTGCCATGCAACGGATGCACTAGAGCTATAAGTGTACGAAAGCCCAACAAAAGAAACTAAGTGGGTGTGCATCCAACTTGCTTGCTCACGAAGACCTAGGGAAATTTGAGGAAGCCCATCATTGGAATATACAAGCCAAGTTCTATAATGTAAAATTCCCACTAGTTTATGAAAGTGACAACATAGGAGACTCTCTATCATGAAGATCATGGTGCTACTTTGAAGCACAAGTGTGGAAAAAGGATAGTAACATTGTCCCTTCTCTCTTTTTCTCTCATTTTTTCTTTTTTTTTATTTGGGCCTTCTTTCTTTTTTTCTTTTGGCCTCTTTTCTTTTCTTTTTATTATTATTTTTTGTATGGAGTCTCATCCCTACTTGTGGGGGAATCATAGTCTCCATCATCCTTTCCTCACTGGGACAATGCTCTAATAATGATGACCATCACACTTCTTTTTACTTACAACTCAAGAATTACAAGTCAATACATAGAACAAAATATGACTCTATGTGAATGCCTCCGGCGGTGTACCGGGATATGCAATGAATCAAGAGTGACATGTAAGAAAAAATTATGAACGGTGGATTTGCCACAAATACGATGTCAACTACATGATCATGGATGTCAATATGACAATGGTGAAGCGTTTCATAACAAACGGAACGGTGGAAAGTTGCATGGCAATATATCTCGAAATGGCTATGGAAATGCCATAATAGGTAGGTATGGTGGCTGTTTTGAGGAAGGTATATGGTGGGTGTATGATACCGGCAAAAGGTGCGCGGTAATAGAGAGGCTAGGAAATGTGGAAGGGTGAGGGTGCGTATAATCCATGGACTCAACATTAGTCATAAAGAACTCACATATTTATTGCAAAAATCTATTAGTTATCGAAACAAAGTACTACGCGCATGCTCCTAGGGGTATAGATTGGTAGGAAAATACCATCGCTCGTCCCCGACCGCCACTCATAAGGAAGGCAATCAATAAATAAATCATGCTCCGACTTCATCACATAAAGGTTCACCATACGCGCATGCTACGGGAATCAAAAACTTCAACACAAGTATTTCTCAAATTCACAACTACTCAACTAGCGTGACTCTAATATCACTACCTCCATATCTCAAAACAATCATCAAGTATCAAACTTCTCTTAGTATTCAATGCACTTATATGAAAGTTTTTTTTATAATGCCTAAAAGCAAATTGCCATGTTGTTCTAAAGGACTCTCAAAATAATATAAGTGAATCATGAGAGATCAATTATTTATATAAAATAAAATCACCACCGTGCTCTAAGAGATATAAGTGAAGCACTAGAGCAAAAACTATATAGCTCAAAAGATATAAGTGAAGCACATAGAGTATTCTAATAAATTCCGATTCATGTGTGTCTCTCTCAAAAGGTGTGTACAACAAGGATGATTATGGTTAACTAAAAAGCAAAGACTCAAATCACACAAGACGCTCCAAGCAAAACACATATCATGTGGTGAATAAAAATGTAGCTCCAAGTAAAGTTACCGATGAATGAAGACAAAAGAGGGGATGCCTTCCGGGGCATCCCCAAGCTTAGGCTTTTTGGTGTCCTTGGATTTTACCTTGGGGTGCCTTGGGCATCCCCAATCTTAGTCTCTTCCCACTCCTTGTTCCATAATCCATCAAATCTTTACCCAAAACTTGAAAACTTCACAACACAAAACTTAAAAGAAAATCTTCGTGAGCTCCGTTAGCGAAAGAAAACAAAAGACCACTTCAAGGTACTATAATAAATTAATTCTTTATTTATATTGGTGTTAAACCTACTGTATTCCAACTTTTCTATGGTTTATAAACTCCATTACTAGCCATAGATTCATCAAAATAAGCAAACAACACACGAAAAACAGAATCTGTCGAAAACATAACAGTCTGTAGTAATTTGTAACTAACGCAAACTTCTCGAACTCCAAAAATTCTAAAATAAATTGCTGGACGTGACGAATTTATCTATTAATCATCTGTAAAAATAATTAACTAAATATCACTTTCCAATAAAAATGGCAGCAATTCTCGTGAGCGCTAAAGTTTCTGTTTTTACAGCAAGATCAAAAAGACTTTCCCCAAGTCTTCCGACGGTTCTACTTGGCACAAACACTAATTAAACAAAAAAACACAACAAAAACAGAGGCTAGATAAATTATTTATTGAATAACAGCAAGGAAAAATATTGGGTTGTCTCCCAACAAGCGCTTTTCTTTAAAGCCTTATAGCTAGGCATAAGATTTCAACGATGCTCACATGAAAGACAAGAATTGAAGCACAAAGAGAGCATGATAAAACACATGACAAACACATATAAGTCTAACATACTTCATATGCATAGGCATCTTATAGGCAAACAAATTATCAAGGAAAGCAAAAACTAGCATATGCAAAGAAGCCGAAAGAAACAATAGCAATCTCAACATAACGAGAGGTAATTTACTAACATGAAAATTTCTACCACCATATTTTACTCTCTCATAATGATTGCATGTGGGATCATAAGCAAATTCAACAAAATAGCTATCACATAAAATATTTTCAACATGATCCTCATGCATGCAAAGTTGACATTCTTCCAAAATAGTGGGATTAACATTAACTAAAGTCATGACCTCTCCAAACCCACTTTTAATAATATTGCAAACACTATTATCAATCTCATATTCATCATGGGGCTAAAATAAATTTTCAAGATCAAAAGAAGAATCACCCCAATCATGATCATTGCAACAAGTAGTATACAAAGCAAAACTAGCATCCCCAAGCTTAGGGTTTTGCATATTAACATTAATAGAATTTATACTATCATTATTGAAATCATGCTTTTTATTCAAATATTCATCATGAATCACTCCATAAAGTACTTTATCACAATTTTTAAATTCACAAACTTCAAGCAAAACTTCATAAAGATTATCTAGTGCACAAAACTCACTAGCAATTGGATCTCTTAAAAAGATTAGCAAGCGGATGAGGATCCTTGGATCTTAGATTCTCTGTTTAGCAATAAATAAACAACTATTCCAACCAAACGAGCAAACGAGCCAAGAAAAACATCAAAGAAAATGGAAATATGAACAGAAGAAGGGCGAATAAAACGGAAAGGGTGAAGTGGGGGAGAGGAAAACGAGAGGCAAATGGCAAATAATGTTATGCGAGGGATAAGAGTTTGTGATGATGTAACGCCCTCGATGCGGCTATATCTCCTACGTGTCGAAGCATGACTTAGAGGCATAACCGCATTGAAAGCAATGTCGCAAGTGAGGTAATCTTCACAACAACCCATGTAAATAAATAAAGGGGAAATGTACATAGTTGGCTTACACTCGGCATGTCACACAAGTAGATAAATAAGTCATTACATTCATCCAACACACTCAGGGTCCGATTGCGGTACCAAAATAAAGATCAAACCCCAAATGCGACAAAGTCCCCAATCGCCCCAACTGGGCACCACTACTGATCATCTGGGAAAGACACATAGTAACGACGAGAGTCTTCATTGAACTCCCACTTGAGCTCAAGCGCATCGTCTGGAGCGGTATCATCGGTCCCTGCATCTGGTTTGGAAGTAATCTGTGAGTCACGGGGACTCAACAATCTCACACCCTCGCGATCAAGACTATTTAAGCTTATAGGTAAGGCAAAGGTATGATGTGGAGCTGCAGCAAGTGACTAGCATATATGGTGGCTAACATATTCGAAAAAGAGAGCGAGAACAGAAGGCAAAAGCATGGTCGAACAACTATGATCAAGAAGTGATCCTAGAGCAACCTACGTCAAGCATTACTCCAACACCGTCTTCACTTCCCGGACCCCACTGAGAAGAGACCATCACGGTTACACACGCGGTTGATGCATTTTAATTAAATTAAGTTTCATGTTATCTACAACCGAACATTAACAAATTCCCATCTGCCCATAACTGCGGGCACGGCTTTCGAAAGTTCAAATCCCTACAGGGGAGTCCCAATTTAGCCCATCACAAGCTCTCACGGTCAACGAGGATATTCCTTCTCCCAAGACAATCCGATCAGACTCGGCATCCCGGTGACAAGACATCCTCGACAATGGTAAAACAAGTCCAGCAACACCACTCGAATGTGCCGACAAATCCCGATAGGAGCTGCACATATCTCATTCTCAGGGCACACTCAGATGAACACTACGTACAACTAAAACCAACCCTCAAGTTTC
>NC_057812.1:414655449-414664839 GCF_018294505.1 Triticum aestivum
TCTGGAAACCCAAGGGAAAAAAGGCTAGGTGGCAAATGGTAAAACCAAGGTTGGGCATTGCTGGAGGAGTTTTATACAAGGCGAACTGTCAAGGGGTTCCCATTATAACCCAACCGTGTAAGGAACACAAAATCCGAGAACATAACACCGATATGACGGAAACTAGGGCGGCAAGAGTGGAACAAAACACCAGGCATAAGGCCGAGCCTTCCACCCTTTACCAAGTATATTGGTGCATTAAGATAAACAAGATAATATTGTGATATCCCAACAATAAACATGTTCCAACAAGGAACGATCTCCAATCTTCACCTGTAACTAGCAACGCTATAAGAGGGGCTGAGCAAAGTGGTAACATAGCCAAACAACGGTTTGCTAGGTCATGGTGGGTTAGAGGTTTGACATGGCAATTTTGGAGGCAAGATAAGCAAGTGGTAGGTATCATAGCATAGGCATAGCAAAAGAGCGAGCATCTAGCAAGCAAAGATAGAAGTGATTTCAAGGGTATGGTCATCTTGCCTGCAAAGTTTTCAGAGTTTCCTTGATCCTCATAAGCGAACTCAACGGCCTCCTCATTCACGAACTCGTCTCCCAGCTCTACCCAAGAAAGAACAACAAGAAAATGGAGAACACAATCAACCACGTGCAATACACAAACAACATGATGCAACATGGTATGATATGCGGGATGCGGTATGTGATGCATATGCAAGATTTGCAAAGGAATGATTGAACCTGGCCTCAACATGGAAATCCAAGAGTGCCACTGGAAAGGGGAGTTTATTTTGGTTGAAATCGATATAAAGATCACCGCAATCGGATGCACGGTTTGGAAATGGCAAGCAAAACAAATATGGCACCGGTCTGCGATAATCAGCAAGTGACCAAGTAATGCATCAAGATAAATATGCTACTGCACCCAAACATCACAAAAAAATATATGGCAGGGATCCACTCATGATGCTTGACAAAAGATGAACACTGAGCTGCGTCTAATTCACTCATTAACAGGTTCAAACAAGCATGGCAAAAGAGCAAATGATAACAGGTTTCAGACTTAGTGAAATTAACACAAGTCAGAAATTTATCATCAGGAAGCAATTTTTAGAGCATGAAAACTACATGCTACAGGAACATATCATGGCAAAGCAAGGCACGGAATGAAGGTACTCTAAGCATATAACAAAAGTCCCTTAGTGACCATGAGCCAAAAGGGAACATAAAATACAATTGCAAGCATGTGAACATAGCAAAAACATAAACAGATTCAGACTTGGTGAAAAACTGGAGCATGCAAAATAGATTAACAAGTAGGCATGTTTACGAGCTCGATGCACTCGCTACAAAGCATGGAATGACAATCAAAGCATACACCCATAAAGAAGACATGGCATAGAAGCTAGACATGGCAAGAACAACATAGTAGCATGCACGGATCAATAACAACAACCTCGGCAAAAACATGTTAACAGTCTGCCAGGAACATTTTATAGCAAAAGTAGAGCTCGATTGACTCAAGCTAGGGGGGCTCCGTAATTGCAAACAAAGACATGGATGGATAGAGCACAACAATATTAACAAAACATCCTTACTGATCATCCTCAAAAGAGGCACGGATCACTAGGAAACAACATGCACATATGGCATAAAAACAAAATCAGGACAAGGACTTAGTGAAATTCTAAGTCCCTGAAATCAGCATCATTGAGTAAGCTACTTTGCATGCTTGTGCTAGTCACCACAAAGATCACAAAAATACATGGCATACACCCCTGTAAAGATGGCATGGAATTCTACCAAACACATGTAGAGCTCAGGATCATAGCATGCACACATTAATCATGGCAAAAATGACAAAAGGCCATTTGTTGAAACAGATCTGAAATATTCCTCACATAGCCCTCTTCCAACAGCATTTCGGGCAATCAGATGAGCTCAAGTGAAAATGATGCAATGAGATGAAATGATGTACTCGTCGAGACAAACATTTTGATATGCTACATGCGCAAATCTGAGCTACGGATGCAGAGTTATGGCATGTCAAAGTATGCAAGAAAATTATGGTTTCGGGGCAAAAGTCAACCGATCTCCCAGATCCAGATCTGGATCCACTGTAGCAGCACTATAGCGGCGCGGATTCCGATGTTCGCCAGAGAAGAGGGGGTCGCCGGAGTTGCCGAGAACGTCGCCGGACTCGGGGGAGCTCCGGCCGGACATGTGGACGGCGGGCGCGGCGTCATGGCGCGGAAGCCGGAATGGGAGGAAGGAGGCGGCGACAGGTGGCGCGAGCTGAGTGGTGGCGGCGGTGTGTCCGGCGGGCGGCGGACGTGTCCAGCCACGCAGAGAGGAAATTTTAGGGTTTCGGGGAAGGAGACCGGGATTTGGAATGAGGGGTCTATATATAGGCGTAGAGGGAGCTAGGGAGCTCCAAATGAGGTGCGGTTTGCGGCCATATGATCGTGATTGAATGCTCTAGAAGATGGGAGGGGTTTAGGTGGGTTTTGGGCAACTTTGTAAGGGTGTTGGGCTGCAACACACATGAGGCCTTATCGGTCCCTCGGTTAACCGTTGGAGTTTCAAACGAAGTCCAAATGGCACGAAACTTGACAGGCGGTTTACCGGTAGTAAACCAAGGCCGCATGACAAGTCTCGGTCCAATCCGAAACCGTTTAACCCCCACACACGGAAAGAGGTAGAAAGGACCACCGGAGGACATGGGAGCGCCGGAATGCAAAACGGACAACGGGGAAAATGCTCGGATGCATGAGACGAGCACGTATGCAAATGCAATGCACATGATGACATGATATGAGATGCATGACAAAGACAACAACACATGGAGGCAAAAGCCGACAACGACGAAATGAAATAACTTAGTGCCGGAAACGGCAAGAGTTGGAATACATATAAGGTAAATTACATCCGGGGTGTTACAACACTCCACCACTACGAAAGGATCTCATCCCGAGATCTAGGACTGGAAAAACTCCGGGTACTCAGAACAAAGGTGATCCTCTCGTTCCCAGGTGGCTTCACGGTCGGAATGATGTGACCACTTGACTTTGAGGAATTTGATTGACTTGTTGCGAGTCTTGCGCTCAGTTTCTTCAAGAATAGCAACTGGGTGCTCACGATAAGAAAGGTCTTCTTGGAGATCAATGTCTTCGAAGTTGACGGTGCGATCAGGGGTCTTGAAGCACTTGCGGAGTTGAGACACGTGAAACACGTCGTGCACGTTTGGAAAGTTGGAGGGAAGCTCAAGTTGATAGGCGAGATCGCCTCTCTTGCTGACGATCTTGAAAGGACCCACATATCTAGGGGCAAGCTTCCCTTTGATACCGAAGCAACGAGTACCTTTCATTGGAGAGACGCAGAGGTAAACATGGTCTCCGATCTCGAAAGCCAAATCACGATGCTTACTATCATAGTAGCTCTTCTGGCGCGACTGCGCTGCTTTGAGATTATCACGAATGACTTTGCACATCTCTTTTGCCTCTATGATCAAGTCATTTCCAAGAAGTTGGCGTTCACTAGTCTCTGACCAGTTAAGAAGAGTACGACACTTCCTGCCATAGAGAATTTTAAATGGGGCCTTGCCCGAACTCGCTTGAAAGCTGTTGTTGTAGGAGAACTCGGCATATGGAAGACAATCTTCCCACTTCATACCGAAAGATATGACGCAAGCCCTGAGCATATCTTCAAGAATCTGATTGACACGCTCAACTTGGCCACTAGTTTGAGGATGAAAAGCTGTGCTGAAATAGATGTTGGTGCACATGGCCTTCTGAAAAGAATCCCAAAACTTTGAGGTGAAGATGCTGCCACGATATGAAGAAATCAACTGCGGAATGCCGTGCAGAGAGACAATCCGGGAGGTATATAGCTCTGCCAATTGAGTTGCAGTGATAGACTCTTTGATAGGAAGGAAATGAGGCACTTTAGTGAGTTTGTCAATGACAACGAAGATAGCATCATTGCCACGCTTGGACTTTGGAAATCCAGTCACGAAGTCCATCTCAATGTGGTCAAACCTCCATTCTGGAATGGCAGGAGGTTGAAGGAGACCAGCTGGTCGTTGGTGTTCTGCTTTCACTCTTCTGCAGACATCACATTCATTCACGAACTGAGCAATCTCACGCTTCATTCGAGTCCACCAATACGACTGCTTGAGGTCCTGGTACATCTTTGTGCTTCCAGGGTGAATAGAGAGGAGTGAATTGTGAGCCTCGTTCATAATGACTTTACGAAGGTCACCTTTATGCACAACAATGAGATCCTCGAAGAATAGAGTATCCTTGTCATCAAGACGATAACACTTGTACTTGGGTTGACTCTTGGCAATCCCAATCTTCACCTTCTTCACCATAGCATCAAGAAGTTGAGCCTCGCGAATCTGATCTTCCAAAGTAGGAGAGACTTGGAGGTTGGCAAGGAAACCTTGAGGAACAACTTGCAGATTGAGTTTGCAGAAAGCTTCACAAAGCTCGGGTTCATAAGGCTTGAGAATCAAACTGTTGTAGTAAGCCTTCCTGCTCAAAGCGTCAGCAATTACATTGGCCTTGCCTGGAGTATATTCGATACTCGGAATATACTCTTGAATCATTTCGACCCAATGAGTCTGCCTGAGGTTGAGATTAGGCTGAGTGAAGATGTACTTTAGACTCTTGTGGTCAGTGAAGATGTCCACTTTTCTTCCCAATAAGAGATGTCTCCAAGTCAAAAGAGCATGCACAACTGCCGCCAACTCGAGGTCATGAGTGGGGTAGTTCTTTTCATTGGGATTCAACTGGCGAGAGGTATAAGCCACAACTTTCTTCTCTTGCATCAACATTGCACCAAGACCTTGAAGAGAGGCATCACCGAAGACCTCAAACGGTTTGGATTCATCAGGAGGAGTCAGAACTGGAGCAGTGACTAATTTCTCTTTCAGGGTGTTGAAAGCGATGTCACATTCAGGAGACCAAACGTACTTCACGTGCTTCTAGAGAAGGTTGGAAAGAGGCTTCGCGATCTTTGAGAAGTTCTCAACGAACCTTCGATAATAGCTTGCGAGACCAAGGAAACTGCGGAGTTGCTTCATGTTCTGAGGTGGTTCCCAATTCACAATTGCAGACACCTTCTCAGGATTCACAGCAATGCCCTTGGCAAAAATGATATGCCCAAGGTAGGAGAACCTCATCGAGCCAAAACTCACACTTTGAAAGCTTGGCATAGAACTGATGTTCTCTGAGCTTATCCAGCACCAAACGCAAGTGCTTGGCATGATCTTCCTTGTTCTTGGAAAAGACCAAAATGTCATCGAGGTAGACCAAGACGAAGTCATTTGTGTAGGCATTGAAGATGAAGTTCATCATGCGAGAGAATGTCAGAGGAGCGTTGACGAGGCCGAAAGACATGACAGTGTATTCATATGAACCATAGCTTGTTCTGAATGCTGTCTTGGGGATATCTTGCTCATGACTGCGAATCTGGTGATAGCCCATACGGAGATCAAGCTTGGAGAATACTTGAGCACCTTTGAGTTGTTCAAACAGCTCGTTGATGTTGGGAAGTGGGTACTTGTTCTTTATGGTCTTCTTGTTCAATGGACGGTAGTCGACACAGAGTCGGTCCTTTGCATCCTTCTTCTTCACAAAAAGAACTCCACAACCCCACGGAGAAGAACTAGGTCGTATGAGACCCATTCGCTCTTGAATATCGAGTTGCTTCTTCAGCTCCTTCAACTCTTCAGGTCCAAGCTTGTAAGGACGTTTGCAAACAGGTTTCGTGCCAGGCTCAAGATCGATGACGAATTCAACTGGCTGGTGCAGAGGCATTCCTGGAAGATCTTCTGGAAAGACGTCTTGATATTCGCAAACGACCGGAATTTGAGAGATGGCATCCAGCTCACCCTTCTCATTGAGAGAAAATAGTCGAATGGTATCATCCCTTGTGGCAAAGACAATTACATCCTCAGATGAATGAGTCAATTGAATCTTCCTGACAGCACAATCAAGGAGAGCCTTGTGCTTAGAAAGCCAATCCATTCCAAGAATAAGATCAGTATCCGAGTTACCAAGGACCACTGGAGAGGATAGAAACTTATAGTCACCCAACGTGATAGTAACATCCGGGACGCAATTGTTAGATGTCATTTGCTTGCCCGGGGACACAATCTTCAACGGGAAAGGAATCCTTTCAGTAACAAATTCATGCTTGGCAACAAATGGTCTTGAAATAAAAGAAAGCGATGCACAGTGTCAAAAAGAACTTTTGCAGGAACATCGTTAACAGGAAGGTTACCCATGATGACATCTGACGAGTCCTCTGCCTGAGCTGGGTTCATCAAGTTGACCTTGGCGTGCTTGGGGTTATGCTTGACCACTGCGGTGCTGGCAGATCTCACAGGAGGAGGAGGAGGGAGATGCCTCTGATTGAAGCATTTGTTGGCATAGTGACCCTTCTGTTGGCACTTGTTGCACGTGACCTCTGAAAGCGGATGGTGATATGGATCACTTGATCTTGGAGCTTGAGATGAAGTCTTGTTCTGGAAGCCTGGGTTGGGTGGGTGGGAAGATCCATTGCCACCTTTGCTCTTCTGCTGATAAGGCTGACGGAACGGAGGAGGAGGCAGCCAATACTTTTGTTGCTTAGCCACTTGAGTTGAGGAAGAAGGAGTTGCATCTCTGAATCACTTCTTGGAAGCATCGCACTTTAGTTGGGCAGCCTCTTGCTTCATTGCCATGTTGTAAAACTCATCGTACTTCTTGGGCTCAAAGAGGACGAGAGCTAGCTGGAGTTCTTCTCTAAGACCACCCCTGAACTGGTATATCGTGCTCTTCTCGTCAGGGACGTCTTGCTTAGCGAAATGGGCGAGCTTCTGAAACATGATGTTGTACTGGTAAACAGACAAAGAGCCTTGCTTCAGGTTGCGGAAGTCCTCACGCTTGCTTTCAACCACACTCTGAGGAATATGATGAGCTTTGAGGTCTTGACGGAATTCATCCCAGGTAATCACACGGCCTCCTCTGGAATCTTTGTATTGCTGAAACCATTCTGCAGCTTGGTCTTTGAGTTGGAAGGAGGCAAACTTGACAAAGTCCTCAGGCCAGACGTTGCTACACTCGAATTGCTTGCATATATCAATGAGCCAATCATCAGCGTCTGAGGCTTCGACACAGTTGCTGAAGGTCTTTGGCTGGTTAGCAAGGAACTGGATGAGTGTAGCAAACTGATTCTGATTGTTGCCATGGCCATGATTCCCTTGGTTGCGCTCTTGAAGAATTTGCATGATCAGCTGCGTGTTTGCATTGGTAGCGGCCATCACAGCTTGCCATGCCTCCGGAGGTGGAGGTGGTGGTGGCGGATCCTGATTCTGATTGTTGCCCTTTGCAGGAGCCATCCTGAAGAGGGTGACATCCGTTGGCATCTTGACAGAAATATATTCAAGCTAAATCAAATGGATAGAAATTGCAACTTATAGTCTTCACATCCGAACAAAATGAACGAATGCATTCCAATTGAAATGGTCACATTTCCATAAATTGAGAAGCCACTTAGATAGAGATAGAAGAATAAAACAACAAGTTATGGACAAGAGCAAATACTTGGTGAGGATTACCCAATCCCAAACCAAATATCCGCGGAAGAAGAACTAGAGCTACAAGAATTCCCACCTATGAAACTCCCGAACCTTTCCGGTTATGCAATCAGGTGTTGGGGATATAGGGGAAGCATAATATCTCACTCAAATCTAGCAAATCCTACATCTAGCTGTATCCATCCTTCAACACATAACCAAGAAACCTTCGGAAATCATTTACCTCAACCTTCGAAAAGCATCCGTTATACGAGCTATGGCAATACTCCCGAACTCCCGCCCCAAAATGTCGGCGAAAGATTCGGAAACTGGGTAGCGTCGAGGTTATCTCACCAACAACTGCATAAAAGAGATTTTCGATGTCGGCGAAACTCAGGTATTCCAGAATCTCAACGATAAAATTGTGACGACAACACCTCGGAGCTCAACTCCCCGGGACACTGCCACAACCCCTAAATGTCAGGAGGCACCAAGAACAATGTTCTCGTCACAAAACCATCAGAACGATTCCAAGATACCCGCGTGATACTAAAAAAATTAGTGAAATTTGAGGAGAGAAGAGTCAGAACTCTACATCAGGATGCCTCACCAGAGCGACGAAGGGACTGAGGAGTAAAATTATTCCTAACTCTCCGATATATAATTCCTAAATGACTCAAAACATTTTTCTAGACTCAACAACGCCAACGATTCGATCAAGCATAGGGGCTCCTAAGGTCAGGGAAGGCTCTGATTACCAACTTGTAACGCCCTCGATGCGGCTATATCTCCTATGTGTCGAAGCACGACTTAGAGGCATAACCGCATTGAAAGAAATGTCGCAAGTGAGGTAATCTTCACAACAACCCATGTAAATAAATAAAGGGGAAAGGTACATAGTTGGCTTACACTCGCCACGTCACACAAATACATAAATAAGTCATTACATTCATCGAACACACTCAGGGTCCGACTAGGTACCAAAATAAAGATCAACCCCCAAATGCGACAAAGCCCCCGATCTCCCCAACTGGGCACCACTACTGATCATCTGGGAAAGACACATAGTAATTACGAGAGTCTTCATCAAACTCCCACTTGAGCTCAAGCGCATCGTCTGGAGCGGTATCATCGGTCCCTGCATCTGGTTTGGAAGTAATCTATGATTCACGGGGACTCGCAATCTCACCCTCGTGATCAAGACTATTTAAGCTTATAGGTAAGGCAAAGGTATGATGTGGAGCTGCAGCAAGTGACTAGCATATATGGTGGCTAACATATTTGCAAAAGAGAGCGAGAAAAGAAGGCAAAAGCATGGTCGAACAACTATGATCAAGAAGTGATCCTAGAGTAACCTACGTCAAGCATTACTCCAACACCGTGTTCACTTCCCGGACTGCGCCGAGAAGAGACCATCACTGTTACACACACGGTTGGTGCATTTTAATTAAGTTAAGTTTCATGTTATCTACAACCGGACATTAACAAATTCCCATCTTCCCATAACCACAGGCACGACTTTCGAAAGTTCAAATCCCTATAGGGGAGTCCCAACTTAGCCCATCATAAGCTCTCACGGTCAACGAAGGATATTCCTTCTCCCAAGACAATCCGATCAGACTCGGCATCCCGGTTACAAGGCATCCTCGACAATGGTAAAACAAGTCCAGCAACACCGCCCGAATGTGCCGACAAATCCCGATAGGAGCTGCACATATCTCATTCTCAGGGCACACTCAGATGAATACTACGTACAACTAAAACCAACCCTCAAGTTTCCCCGAGGTGGCATTGCAAGTGGCTCTGTTTTGGACCAACACTCAGAGGAGCAC